>NC_035447.2:25293779-25503248 GCF_002127325.2 Helianthus annuus
CAAAACGGGCTGGATTGAGTGGGTCAGACGGGGACCAACCAGTTTATCGATTTGAACTGATTTTTTTTTTATTTCACAATCTTTATTATGTGTTAAAATTTCTAGAATTATAAAGATGGTTCATGATCTAATGCATATACATAATAGCATACTCCTGAAATGAAAAATAATATACAAATAATAAAGGTTAAATGGCCGGTTTGGTTTACACAATGGGTTCCAAGTTCCAAACCATCGGTCGGGCCATGAACGTGGGTGACTTGCTTCAGTTTGGACAGTTTTATGAACACCCTAATGAACATTGAACAGAACCAATTAGATGAAACAAAAATAAAACTTGAATTATTCACATAACTTTTCGAGTCAATTTCAGTTATAAAAAAAAACCCTAGCAATTTTATCCATTTATTAATGAACGGGTCAATTTGGGTATGCTTTTATCTCCGATGGGTCAAACGGGCCAAATAGAAATTTAGTAAAACAATAACACGTCGAGTGGGTCAAAAATCACCAGAAGTGTACTTTTAAGGCATACAACCTTCAATAATTATTTATAAAATTGGAAGAGAAGTGTTTCAGGCCAACCCGACCCATTTTGGCTATATTAAAATTACCCATCTTTTTACTTTTTCTCTTTACAGATGATGAGGATTCATGCTTTGATGAACAAGAATGGAGTCAAGTTGATGACTTGACCAGCAGCACAGAACTAAACGAAAAAAAGCTCAAAAACATTAAGCAACATGTTCATCAAAGTGAATTGCAAGCTACCATCAATCCACATGAAGACCACATATACATCAAAGAAATTTTATCCGCCTCGGGTTTATTAAAAAATCTCGATTTTGCCACTACAATAGTTCATCTTCATCCAACAGGCAGCTTGATCAACCCTGAGTTGTTCAACATTTTGGAGAAAACCAAAGAATGCACCTCAAAATCGGAAAAAATCAAAAGAAAATTGATATTTGATACTGTTAATAATATACTTGTCCGAAAACTGTCGCAGACAAGCAATAGAAAAGGGAAGATTCTAGATGCAAAGAAGCTTCTAGAAGAATTGTGCATAGAAATAAATGATCTCCATACTAATAAAAAGTCAGAAGACTGGGATGATGACTATTGTAATGAGGTTCCAGCTCTGGTGTTAGATATAGAACGGCTTATTTTTAAAGATTTGATTACCGAGATCAAGAATGTCGCGGCATCTGGTTCATGATAAGGGCATCAGTTTAATAGTACAACAACCTACTAGTGATATAATGTTTCTTTTTCTAAGTATAATTGTAATGTCAAATGCATATAGACTATATATATATATAAACTCATCGGATTAGTGAAATGTGTGTATATATTATAGTTTGAAATAGATTATATATACACATGAATCCGATGGCTCGGGTTTTGTTGTCGAGTTGGACTGTGTCATCTAGCATTTTCAAGACAATAGATAAGCTACAACACGTAGAAATTAGTTAAAAGGGTCCCGTTGTAAAATGCTCTGAGAATCAAGTCAGTAAGTGTGTGTAGAGAGGGAGGAGAGAAGCCCTTTCATCAAATGGCTACCGAAGAGGGATGTTTGAACCCGATAGGCCCAACGGGCCAAGCCTACCTAAGCCCATTCCATAGCCTCTAGAATACACATTTGATTAAATCAACATAAATTTAAACGAACGCACTCATTCATTCCTATTAATGAATCGTTCGTATTAATAAGCGAATGAACATGAACACATGTCTTCCTGGTTCATTTACATTATTTCATCATCATCATCATCATCATCATCATCATCATCATCATCATCATCATCATCATCATCATCATCATCATCATCATCATCATCATCATCATCATTGTGGCACCTGAGAAAAATCCACAGTCATCTTGACTTGCCTATCGTGATATCACTTCGCTCCTCGGAGAATGCTTATCAAATTTCGGGACGAAATTTCTTTCAAGTTGGGGATGATGTGACAACCCGTATTTTCAAGTCTTTTAGTTTCATATCACTTTATTCCTTGTTGTAACGAGGAGCTAAACTTGCTAAACCTTATTGAGAATACTGACTCGCTATATTCAAATATTATAAACTGCATGAAATACTAGTACATATAGTACCATTTAATCATACTTAACTTCCCATCTCTCATCTCGCACACTACACTATCGGCCGCACACTCTTGTGCGAGTATGTCTTGTGTTTTTGGGCCGGTCGGCCCAACCTAAGCCGCACCCTCCTATTCTTCGATCCAGCTGCATTAGAGCCCAGCCAACTAATTCTTTATGTATGCGTAACACAGGGGTATACGCATCCTCTTCTCAAATTCTTGGTAACCCTAATCTCCTGTGTAACACACAAGCGACGACAGTTTCTTTGGCGAGCTCTCCTTCTCAAAAACATCACCTTCATCACTCCAGCATACCCTCCTCGACCCCTTGGTTAGTATAATCGTACTTGTTGTAATTCTTTGATTGATTGTTCTTGCTATGTGCGAATCTGCGTGATTTGTGATTGGTGATTATGGTCACGTAAGTTCTTATGGTTTAGAGTAATTAGAAACCGTGTTTGAATTGTATGAAATACGATCAATAACTGAATGTGAATAAATGAATTCCATCGATGACTGAATGGTTAGTTAATACGGAAGATTTGCATGATAATGAATCAGTGATTTAGAACCGTATACGTGTATGATTATACGATGTTTAGTGGTAGACGATTCTTTGCGATGATTGGATCGTTAGATCTATTGGCATTATTGTTCGTAATTAATGTCAACATTGAGGAACTAGGGTGCATGATCAAGAAATAATTATGTATGGATTGGTCTAATTAAATAATGGGAATAATCTATTATTGTTTAAAAGGTAACTAGGGTTTTAGTAGACTTTGGTTGGTAACTGACTGATAGTGTATGGTGGGGGTAATTATGGAACCGCATAAGGGTGGGTGGCACCCAGCACACACCTCGTACACCACTGTGATGCATAATGTGTAATTGTAAACAATCTGGTCACACACTAGTCTAGCCGCTAGCGTACACACCTGTATTGGCATGTTGCACAGTCGGTAATGCATGATCGCACACGTATAACGTAGTCGCACACCACCCCATCGCACAACCACAGATCGCACACCTCTACCGAGGTCACACACGCGTGTAGCAGACCATTAAACCGATTCAGTCGCACATTTAAATGCTACACAAATCTTAGATGAACATAAATCCAGTTGGGCTAAACACCGGCAATCAATCGCACATGGGTATGGCGGGCCGAAGACTGTTGGGCCACATAACCGGGAGTCGCACACTCAGGGGAAAGCCGCACACTTGTTATGGGCTGTTCTCTGGTGGGTTGCACACACGTTCTTTTGGGCCGCACCTTAGTGTTGGGCCGTAAATGGAACCGGAATCGCACACTATTTAGAAAGTCGCACAATCGTTTGGACTACTTAATAAATGGACTCGCAAACATATGTATAAAGTATGGTTGGGCCGAACTGTGTAGGAGGACCAGTTACGTGGTCGCACACTTGAATGATTGATACCTTGAATTAGTTAAGTTGCTACATGATTGTGAACCTGCATGCTTATTTGTGTGAGCCGAATTACTTGATAGATGTTATAAGGATGACTTACCACATATGCTAACTGTTGAAAGGAAATGTGATGTGTGATATAGACTGTTGGACTTCATGATCAACTATTACAACTTGCATGATAATATATGTGTACACTACTTGAGTAGTCTGTATAAGGAGTACTTGATCTATGTGTTTATGAAACCGATATAATTGATAATCACGATAGGGTCTGTTTGACTAACGGGAACGGGTAACATTATATACCTAGTAAACTAAGGTGAGTTCACTGCTCTTTTTCCAAGCATGCGTCCCGGGGAGGGACATCTGGTAAACGTTCTGGGGAGGAACGTCGGGTTATTGGGATGTTGGTTAATACACTCATATCTATCACTTAAGTCCCTTCTACCGATTATTGCCGGGGAGGCAACATGGTATTAGTTAATAGCGCTATTTAGGTTTGGCAACCTCACACCGCACCGGGGAGGTCGGGAGTGAACTAATGATCCCAGTCTTCACCATTGCTTTGATAGAGGCATTGGAGTTTGGGCAAATAATCTGGAGCCATCTGCGGTAATCGAGTTATTAACGACATCAAATCATTGAAATATACTCATATCTGGTAACTAAACATGTTAACAAAACTTTGAACTCAACAGCGTCGTCTGACACACTTGTCTGCATGCTTGCAGGTCTATAGATTTATATAATTGGGACTTGCTGTCTAGGATGCTGGAGTGGTCATGGGTCGAGGTTCATGGAATCGCAAGACGAGTCTAATGGTTTTCGTACATCTGGTTTATGAAACACTAAACAAATGATTTATGCTTCCGCTGTGTATGTTGAAATACAATTAACGTTTTGTAATACTTTATGTTAATGAATGAAAGTTTTTATTTAAAATCTTGTTATGAGTTCAATGTGATTGGTGGCTAGATCCTGGTACGTCACACGTCCCGCGGGGTTTCCGCACATGGTATTTTGCTGGTGTGACAGTTCGTTATCAGAGCCACTGGTTATAGTGAACTTGGTTTTAAAAATGTTTTTATAAAACCAGACTATAACCGAACAGTTCTGAAAACGAGAATACGACCATGACACTCAGCTCCAGATTGCAAGGTTCGTCTCTTTCATCTGTTGTATACATTGCATGGCTAATGTACACTTGTTTATGATGTGGCTTGCGAACACACACTCGTCACTATAGCATAATTTCATGAATTGCTAGTTTACTTTATGATGCGTAGTTGGTGTGTTGTAGTCCTTAGATTCTTGAGATCTTATCGTTATGATAACCTCTATTTGGCACTCGAGTTTGAGGAACCATTTGACATGAGTTAGGAGGAACTGAGATGAGCATGCAAATCGCAATATTATTGTGGGTGCACACATAATAATAGTGTGGGGTGCATGCGAGTCCCAGTGAGGCTTAACGAGTGAAAAAGGGATTCCGTTCCGTTATTTGATCAATGTGAAACACAACAGTATATAGGAGTCGTTGTAGTGATTGTCCCCTACTCGAACATGATCTTTTCACTTCTTACTGAATCCTTGCGAATCTCGAAGCTATCGAGTATTACCTGAACACATATCTGGACGTCTAGTGAACTGTGTAGGATGTTAGGTGCTAGTACGAACGTATCTGTGTTGGATGTTGCAGCGGCGAATGATTGGTCTATACCTTTCTCACCTTTCTTTGTTTGCTGGAACTTAACGTATTGACGTCTTAGATCCCGAAGTGTGATCACTTCTGCAACACTCTCGCAACATACCGTGTATTACTCAATCAACTTGCAAGAACGATGGACAAGCGGATGAGTGTAGTGCCTTACCGACCTCAGTATTAGGATGACCCTGTTTACCGGCAACGAACACCAGTAAATTGACTTCAATCGAATCCTTAACTCTAGCTAGCGAGTTATGGGAACCAACTCTTATGAATTAATCGGGGCACAAAACGGTGACAATTGACTATAGCATGGTATGGTGTGTAACTGCTAGCACGAGTAGTGCCTTAGGACGTGACATGGAATATGAGAGGATGGCCCCTATTGGTGAACGGCCGCAAGACACCATTGCAAGCAGCGACATTAGAGGCAACAGTCACGGCGACATCAAAGTACTCGTAATCTTAGCCTACGGTATGGAAACGAAGGTGACTTCGATAAGGATTGACTGTTGTTAAGTCAAAATGTCAACCAAGGAACGATGACAGTATTGGGAATCCACGTAACCGTAACAACACTGGTAGTGGTGCTTGTGGAAGGGCATTTAGGATTTGCGTGAGCGACGCCAGGCATAATAGCAACATGGTAGCTAGTAGGAGTAGCTAATCGCTTCATCTCTGTTCTGATTAACCCTGATGCTTCTTGAATCTGAACCTGTTGTGGGATCGGCTGATCGCAAGACAATTGAAACCTCATGTGCTTGTTGGGATGCAAACTCGACCTTATGGGACAAGTGTTCGACATCGACCTTTCTTCTGCTATCCTTGATGGTTTTTGTTGTAATAGTTAGTGTGGATTGGTTTTCCAGATATAGCGTGAATATACCTTGTAAGGAGAAAATCTTGAGTATCCCTCTCCCTTGTGGTGAATCGTTGTCTGTCCTAAAGCATCAGTGTGGTGTAAAGGTTAGTATCATTTCAGCAATGAAAGCCAGGAGCGTCTACGGAGGGACTACCCCGCTATGTTGGCAACCGTTACCAATGTTTGGGCTAAGGAAAGAGGATCGAGGATCCACCAATTGTTCGTGATTCCTCTCAGCGAGCTACTTGAGGAACTTTCAAGTTTACTTCCACAATTGGATAGCTAGAGTCTCAGATTGATCTCGCGACCAGAGGCAGCCTTGATTTCTCGTACTTCTTATCGTCTGGTGCCTGATAAGTTGCAAAAACTGTCTACTCAACTACGTGAACTGCGGGACAGGAGTTTTGTCGGACCTAGTTTTCGCTCTGGGGAGCCCTGATTACATCCGTGAAAATAAGCCTTATCGTTGGACATGTGTATTGATTATCAAAAACTCATCAAGGTGACAGTCCAGAACCGTTTGTCTTGACCATGTATTGACAACTTGTTGACCAATTGCGAGGATCGAACTACTATTTGAGGGTCAACTAACGAACGGATTATCATCAGATGGAAGTCCAAGGGGAGAATGCTCCTAAAGCGGCATCTCAAACGTAGTACGGCCATACGACTTTCTATTCAATGATCTTTGGGTTAATCAACACACCAGCAGTGTCACACCCCAACCAATGGCGGAAACATCGGGATGAGACGAAGTGTGAAGATTGCTAGAGACTTCATAACACTGTTTGTGACAATATTTAATAAACCGATTTCCTTTCATAAAATAAATTGTCAACATTACAAAGAAATCAAATAACGTCAAGTTCAAAGGAAATACAATACAACATAATCAAAATTGATACAACGATTAAACCTAAACGTCTATATGTGTATCTAGGTATCAACGCTACTTCATTTCATAGCATCATCATCCTCAACCTGTAACATATTTAAAATAAAGTTCAATGCAAAAGCAAAGGCGAGTATACAAGTTTAAGCATAAGTATAAGTATAAGTACAAAAGTTTAAAACGAATCCACATGGCAACTTAGTTTATACGAGATCAACCTAACGTGGCATGCAATATTTCTAGCCAACCTCTGTTTACGCAAGAAAGTTTAATTAATTCAACATGACCCAAGTTTAAGGGGGGCGGTGCGTTACTCCTATAGCGCTATACATGTCGAAGGGAGGCTCGTGAGAGCTAATGACTAAAACATATCACATAAGTATGGTCCACGTAAGCATCAAGTATCATAGCATAGTATTCATGTATAAGGATTGTTTTGTGCATTGCATAAAGAATAAGTTTAAGTGTAGTTTAATAGTAAAACATGTTACACCCCCAAAAGTGGTAAACATAAAAAGGGGGTTGCGAGTATACTCACAAATTTGCATATGCTTTTCGATTATCCAATGTGACGTAGTTGATGAGGTTAGAAGGTTGACGTGTAGGGATTTAGGAAGTTAAAACACAAGAATTTGTATTAGAAAGTAATCATCATTTAACACCAAGTACTTGTTCTTGACACTATGAAACCTCAAGGGTTACTGTTTTCATGAGTAATATACTCATTAGAATTGTAACAAGTCTTATGTCTTAGATGATGTTATTCTAATATCTTGACGAATGAACACAAGTCCATCATCAAGGGTTCGAATAGTATATATATGTATAAGTATCATATGTATTATTTAGTCCATTAGTCAAGCATGAGGTAGAAGATTTCTCTTCATTTAGGCACCTCTAGTATCATGGAAGTCATGTAGGAGGTAGGAAGAACAAGCTTCCATTTAGGTACCTCTTATGGTTCACCACTACACTTGATGTAAAAACATACAAGGAGGGTTATGAACTAATATTAATACAAGAATAATAAACAACTACACTATGAGAAATCACCAAGTAATGTGGGGATCTATGTTGGACAACCCAAGTTAATCCATAATCACACCTACATTAAGTCTTAGACTTTAACATTACTTATGGGTTAAACCCTTGAACAAAACAGAAAGTTTGTGAGGATTAATCCTCTGATTTTGAATGTCTCAACCTTGTTTTTAAGCCTAACTAACCATTGAAGTGGTTGTAAGCATAAGGACATAGGTTTGAGATGAGTTAGACTCAAGTTTGAACAAGTTTAGTAAAGATTTAATCAAAACAGAAACAAACAGTGAACTTTGGAGCCTTTTTACCGGAGTTCCAGGGACTTATTTCCTGTGAAAAACCCATGGAATCGAAGGTAAGGTCAATCCAAGCACATAGGAAAAAGAATGGAGTAAATCAGACAAGAAATGAGTGAGTTATGCTCACTTTAGTGAAGAGGTAGCAATCTGTCCGAACTTCAAAACTCATCTGCGTTTTTGAGTGATTTGGGAGTGATTAGAGTGTTTAGAAAAATGAAAATGGCTTGGAGATGGCTTGGTATTTATAGGGAAGGATTAGGGTTGGGTTGGTTGACATTTAATAGGATTAGTTGGTGGTTAACAACAAATAATAAATAAAAAAAAGAAAAAGAAAGCAACCCATTCATAACCTTGCGGCCGCTGCTGTTTACAGCCTACAAATTACTCCTTTTTTTCTTGTTTTGTTTAATAAGGCATTGTGTGTATTGTGTCTTGTTATAATAAAATCATCTCTTAACTAAATACTAACTCAAAGTAATATTAGGGTGGAGTTAAATATTAACACAAAACAACAAATTTAGCCATTCAAAGCTGTGTCGGAAAGGAGGCTGTGAACAGCTTTGTTTTTATCTTTTATTTTTATTTTTTTTTACCAACATATGTTATATTACATAATGATGTTCAACATATGACACAAGTCATATTATATTAAAATTAGTGAACACACACTAATAGTGGGCCACAATAGCTGCTTCTTCCCTTTTTTTTTGGTCATAAAACTCTATGTTCATATAACATTATATATATATATATATATATATATATTATATTATTACAATAGTTATTATTATTATTATTATATTACCAGAATTTGACCACGTATTTAATAGTTAACAAGCACGTATAAGTTATGAGTACCAGTAGGTCGGGTATCGGTTAAGCGTATGTATTCGAGATTAGTAACGTATAACCCAAGTATTGCGACACATATAAGTATGTAAAAAAAATAGAATTTCATTACGATCGAAGTCTCGGGTTTACAACGGTTTGAAACGAAATACGAAATACAAAAGGAACAAGCTTCCAAAAATAGAAAATACAAAGCACGTTTTCTAATTAAGGAAAGTACGAAGGGTAGGGCGTTACAGTCTCCCCTCCTTTAGGAAATTTCGTCCCGAAATTTATTCAAGAGGAAGACTTGAAAGAGTTTTGGCCAAATGTGATTATTAAGAATTGAGACTCGAAAATTTTGAAACGTAAAAAGTATGAAATTTTGAAGGATGACAAGATAGGTTTGCAAAGGATTTCATTTCTCTAAAATGATTTGAGGTACCAAACATAATTAGAAACGTATAGTTGCGTATATGGAATTGAACGATTGACTCCTAATAAACGAATGCAAGTATAAGCATGGCATATGTACTGGATAGACGAAAGTAGCGTGCTAAGAATGAAGTCTCGTCAAGGATAATCGGATATAACGCATTTGTGAGTTGCTTAAAGTTTGAATTAGGTCTAAAAGGTCCGCAAAACACTGAATTTCTCATGGCACGTCTTACAAATTTTGGTAACATGATGAAAACACTTATATATAGGAAGTACCAGTGGCGTATCCACCATATTTTGACCATGTGACGTCCGTTTCGTATTCGGTGTCATGTTACGTTCCGTGTCTCACCGTACACCGTAGTACACTCTATAGTTTTTCATACGCCCATCACTATAATCCCGTGTGCACCCGCGATTATTTTGATCGTCGCATGATCCGCATAGCTTGTACTAGTTGTGTATGAATCAGGGTATACATAAAAAAATTAAAAAAAATATATAAAAAAATAAGAATGTGGACGTATAAGAATATAGTATATAAGCAAGTCCATGCTCAAGTATGTTTGGGACCCACGTAAGCGAATCCTTCGGGTTACGCTCACGTACGGGTACGAATGTATGAATCATGAATATGAATGAAAGTATAAGTATGAGTGTAAGTGTAAGTATGAATACGCATGTGAATGTATGTATAAACATAAAACGTATGAGTATAATATGAACATGAGTATAAGCATAAATGTATTGTCATGAGTATTAGTATAGGTACGAATAATAAAGATTACGTATATAATATATGTTGAACATAACAAATTTACGCATAGGAAATCTTTGAGAAATTTGAGTATGTAAAACGTATGATATAAACAAAACGTCGCGGGGTATCGACTAAGGCGTGTATGACGACATGCATGTATAGTTGTTTAAGCGACAAGTTGAGTTTATCGCATCAAAATAGAATTGAGTTTGATTTGGAATGTAGAATATAGTTTGTAAATGTAAAGGAACATAAAGTACTCATTGGTTATGCATAACGTATTTTGTAATGAATGAAATGCTACTTTTGTTTTAAAAAAGGGAGTTACGTATGTTGAAGATTGTCGGTCCCCTTGAAGTCTTATAGCCCACGTGTTTTGAAATTTGAATGACGAATTAAGCGGTGTAGAAAAGGTTTTTGAAAATAACGGGTTTGTTTCATTTGCATCAAACCAAGATATTTTAAATTTTGAAGGTTCTTGTGAAAACGTCGACCCTTAGAAAAGAAATTTAGCAAAAGGACTTAGTGATTGTTTAAAAAAAATTAACAAATGATTTGTTGATGTTGGAAAGCCTCTTTGGTAAAACGGTCGTATGATATCTATAGTATCCTACAAGTATGTGAGAAGGTTGGTTTGAATTCCATTTGAGAATGAAAGTCCTTAGTATGGTGATACAACGTGAGTGAGTGTTTTAGTGATTAATTCGAATATGATGTTCGTGGGTAAGAGATTCATTGGGCCAACTAAATTGATAGGTAGCATTTCGTAAGCTTTTGAAATTTGGGTAATAAAATGTTTTAAGACATGATGAAGAATCTCGTGTGTATGAGTTGAGTGAAAATAGATTGTAGAATAAGAAGTACGTTTGATAAAACAATGTATTTTGAAATCGGTATGAGTAGGTATTTTGAATAATGATAAACAATTTGGGTATAAAATATGGTCGAGTTTGCATAATAAGATATTTTGAAGAGACGTTTTGGTAACGATCACCTATGTAAGGGAATCACCCCTAACTCGTTGGTGAGGTCGTTTTTTTAAAAAAAGGGGAGTGGAGTTAATCGTCAAGGTAAGGAAATCACTCCTATCTCGATGATATGTCTCCACTTGTCGTTACAAGGAATATGAATTTAAATTATATGAAATCATACATATGTATAAATGTATGGAAAAGATTCAATATGTTGTGTGTGTGAAAAGAGAATATCGAAAGTAATTCGAATTTGAAAGATTGCATCGTATAAAATAAATAATAGAAACACATGTTTGATTAAAATTTGGGATGGCTCCAAAACGGAACTTTGACTAACCAAAGTGGTCGAAAAGTCTTTCGAATTTGAGGAGCATGCTTTGGCCTAATAGGTGAAATACTCTCGCCGACAAGTCGGTTAACGGTATTTACCCTTCCGGTTACTACATGTCCCAAATCAATCGAAATTTCGAGACTTGGCGGGATTTATAAAAAAAAATTCGAGGAGTGGAACTAGTCGACAAGGTGCGGGTTTCACCCCTAACTTGACGATTTCGTATCCTAAGTGTGGTTGGTACTCGTCGGGTCAAAATTTAATTTCAACACTTGACGAGGGTCCACTAGAATTTGAAATTTGAATTTCTCCATTAAGGTGAGGATTTCACTCCTAACTTGATGGTGAATTTCATGTAAAAAGAAAAGTAGATGGGTCGAGAGTTGTTCACCAAGTTGTGGGTTTCACGCCTAGCTTGGTGAAGTTGTCTCGTTTGTGTATTAAGAGTGGTTTTGATTTTAGTATAAACGAGTAAAAACATGTATGTTCAAAATAATAATAACAATTATAAGCACAATAAGCATCTCAAGAAATAATACGTAAAAGACATTTCAAGGATAGCACATAAAGGATGGAATAATACAACAAGTATTAACAAATAATAAAGGAAGTATTAACACAAAAGTGACATATATGTTTAAAAGGTCAAAAGAAGATAAATAAGGAGCAAATAAGGTATCATGCAAATGGTTCAAAGAAATCATAAGAATAAGGCTCTAGAACTATAGACTAGGTAAAAGGCACGACAATTCTACCCAATTCCCTATAGTTATGGCTCTGATACCAATCTGTCACACCCCAACCAATGGCGGAAACATCGGGATGAGACGAAGTGTGAAGATTGCTAGAGACTTCATAACACTATTTGTGACAATATTTAATAAACCGATTTCATTTCATAAAATAAATTGTCAACATTACAAAGAAATCAAATAACGTCAAGTTCAAAGGAAATACAATACAACATAATCAAAATTGATACAACGATTAAACCTAAACGTCTATATGTGTATCTAGGTATCAACGCTACTTCATTTCATAGCATCATCATCCTCAACCTGTAACGTGTTTAAAATAAAGTTCAATGCAAAAGCAAAGGCGAGTATACAAGTTTAAGTATAAGTATAAGTATAAAGGTTTAAAACGAATCCACATGGCAACTTAGTTTATACGAGATCAACCTAACGTGGCATGCAATATTTCTAGCCAACCTCTGTTTACGCAAGAAAGTTTAATTAATTCAACATGACCCAAGTTTAAGGGGGGCGGTGCGTTACTCATATAGCGCTATACATGTCGAAGGGAGGCTCGTGAGAGCTAATGACTAAAACATATCACATAAGTATGGTCCACGTAAGCATCAAGTATCATAGCATAGTATTCATGTATAAGGATTGTTTTGTGCATTGCATAAAGAATAAGTTTAAGTGTAGTTTAATAGTAAAACATGCACTACTAGAAAACTAAGCAATTGACACCAAAATTTGGTACCAAAATAATACGGTAGCAAATTAGCTACCCATTTCACACATAAATCTAAAGTCCGCATATTTTTATGTATTTACTACGATATCGTAGCAAGATGGTCACAAATTTTGTGACCGTTTATTTTCGGTCTCAAATTCGTGATAAATATAAAGCTACATGATAAAAATACTAAATTGCCACCGTTCTTAATGGTAGCAACAACAAATTTTAAGTTTTTATCGAGGGCGGCATAATTGAGCGCAGGCCAAATTTTAAAAAAAAAGAATTTTTAGCGTTTCCACTTATCACTAGGGTTTTGAGTCCAAGTGATTAGAACAACTCCCACAATTCGCTCATCGCAGTTCATCCGTAGATAGAATATTCCCTGGCTCCACCAAGAGTGCCAACGATTTCCCAGCAAGGTATGTTTATGATTATGCATTGTTTGTTTGTTTTTTTTTTGTTGGTGAGGGTTTTGATTAGCGATTTTTTTTTTCTTTTGTATCGTATCTTGAATTAGGGTTTGATTTGCGTATCATGAATTTTGGGGTTTTGTATCGTATTTTTTTTCTTTTGGTGAGGGTTTTGATTTGCGTATCATGAATTTTGGGGGTTTTACTTGTACGCTACTGAATCTTGAATAATGATGGGGATTTGAATATTTATTTGTTGAATTGGTGATTCATATGAGTTGGCTTCCATTCGTCTTGTTAGGCCTGTGAGTCTATGACTCAGTTTAACATTATACCTTAAAGTTTCTTCAATTTCCAGTATTTGATTTTTTTTTTTTTATATTTGACATTGTTAGGCATATTTCAATTGAAATTTATTGATGTAAAAAGTATGATTCAGTTCATCTGTTATTGAGTAGAATGATTTTTAAATATTGTTTTAGCTTATATGAGATTACGATGATACAGTTTTGTTACATGTGGAGTTTGAGTACAGAGCTTTAGTTGTTTTTTAATGATTAATAGTTTAGATTAGGGTTTAATACATTAAACCGCTAGTTCACATTTGTTTCTAGCAATAAGATTTGAGATATCATTCATTGGTGTTATAGATGTGATGTAGCTAACTGGAGTTAGTTAGGAACCTGTTGTGTAGGATTTGATTTCTTTTTTTTTTTTGTTATGTCTTACGATTATAGACCAGGAATCGTTTTTGTAGATTCTTGAAGGTGAATGTAGTTGTTAGTGAGCTTTTGAGAATCCTTACTGGTAATAGCCCGTTTGATACTAAGACCATGCGTAGTGGTTGGGGTGAATAATGCCTCACCCTTGGGCGTTGTCCGCCACGTGTCGTCCTAGTCAGCAAGGGGGCGTTTTTTTCTAATTGGGTGTAGTGGGGATGTGGACATTATGTTAAAAGGGATGTAAAGAATTAAATAAATAAAAAAACCATTTAAAAATTGATTGGCTAAAGAAGAAGTGGGTTAAATGTGATTGGACCATCAAAATGGGGCTTAGGCGTGGAATATACAACGCCAAACAGCCAAAATTTAAAAAAACGCCCTGGGGGGCTGACTTCGGGCGTGTTTTGTCGTGCTTCATCACAAAAGCCCAGTTTCACAAAGAGTACGCATGGTCTAAAGTTTGAAGTGTAGTCTTTCTGCAAAGTAAGGAGGATGTAATTATTCTTGGGTTGTTAACGGGTTAGGGGATGTTTGGCTGGAGACGGAAGGAACTAGGATTTTAATTTCTATATTTATGAACTGATGAGTGTTTATGGATTTCACTGAGCCTTGAGAACTAATTAAAATGTGATGTATCTCTATTTTTAGTAGACCTATATCATGTGTAGCTTTATAAAGATCGCTATTGCTAGTACACAAAACTGAAAACTTCATCATAAATTTGGTGGTTTTCTCTTTTTCATGGTTGCATTAAGTTTATTCACTGGAAAGTTTTATGAGGATGATATAACATAGATGTGACAATTTTAATTCATGTATTTGGGCATTAGGTTAATTTGGGTTAATTTTTATCTCAAACGGGTCAACCAAAGCTAACCCACCCCTTGTGACCCATACTTTATAATAACATATTTGAACATGATGTTTATTGACCCGTTACCCGATCCCTGAAACAAATAAAGACATATATAGTTTACGACTGATTAAAAAACAATCAAATCGACCCATTTGGCGGCTTTTTTTAAATATAATCGGATTAACCGGGTAATGAGAATCTCCCTAAAGTTAACTAATTACCAATCCAAATACCGTATTTGTGTTCCCGCTTATTGACATTATTTAGGTTCGAGTTATCTGGATTTGGGTTCCTTGTAATCAGATTTGGGTTAAAAATCTCACCCCTAGTCATATATTTAGATATGGATCAATAGGAGTTATAGTTAGTAGGATAGTAACTAAAAATTTAAATGCTTGTATCTATTACTTCGTACATTGTTCTTAACTTCTAATACTTCTCACCAATACTTGACTTCTTTCGTCCGGTTGTGTGAATTTGTATGTTTGATTCTGACTTCTTGATTTTGTTCATTGTTTGTTTTGTAGATTGAAAAGTCGAACTTGGTTATCAAGGAGCTCGTTAAGGAAAATGATGAAGAAAAAGAAAGGTTAAATGGAGTTATTGCGGGCTTGTTGGCTAAAAAAGAAAAAGATAAGGTGGACAAAGATGTCATGCTCAATAGGATGTCACAAATTGAAGCTATGTTAACCGCTATGGTTCAAAGATAGGCTACACTTGGCTTTGAATGTTTTGATGTTTACCATATTAGGATAATTTCGGTAATTTGATGTTTTAGTTGGCATTTATATTAGAATGTTTTATAATTTTATATATTTTTGGGATTTTGTAATTTTATTCCATTATTGTATATAAATTTGTAATATTATAGAAATGCATTATGATGAAAAAAGCATGGAAAATGAAAAATCTGGAAATAGAGAAAACGCTATGGTAGCAAATATTTAATGAAATGGTAGCAAATTTTCAATGAAAACGGTGGCTAAATGGTGACAACATCGGTGGCTAAATGGTACCAAAACGGTGGCAAAAAAACCGTCACAACTTGGTAGCAAACAAGGCCATCGAGTAGCAAACATGGAGCGGTCACAAATAATTTTGACCGTTTTTGTGGTGGCAAAAATCTGGTAGCAAAGTATAAGAGCGGTGGCTATTTGGTGGCAATAGGGCAATTGACACGGGTGTTTTTGCCACCGCATTTTCGGTTACAAAATGGTGGCAATAGGGCAATTGCTACCGTTTTGCTACCGAATATGCGGTGTCAAAAGCCATATTTTCTAGTAGTGATGTTACACGCCAAAAAAGTGGTAAACATAAAAAGTGGGTTGCGAGTATACTCACAAATTTGCATATGCTTTTCGATTATCCAATGTGACGAAGTTGATGAGGTTAGAAGGTTGAATATGTTCGTGTAGGGATTTAGGAAGTTAAAACACAAGAATTTGTATTCGAAAGTAATCATCCTTTAACACCAAGTACTTGTTCTTGACACTATGAAACCTCAAGGGTTACTGTTTTCATGAGTAATATACTCATTAGAATCGTAACAAGTCTTATGTCTTAGATGATGTTATTCTAATATCTTGACGAATGAACACAAGTCCATCATCAAGGGTTCGAATAGTATATATATGTATAAGTATCATATGTATTATTTAGTCCATTAGTCAAGCATGAGGTAGAAGATTTCTCTTCATTTAGGCACCTCTAGTATCATGGAAGTCATGTAGGAGGTAGGAAGAACAAGCTTCCATTTAGGTACCTCTTATGGTTCACCACTACACTTGATGTAAAAACATACAAGGAGGGTCATGAACTAATATTAATACAAGAATAATAAACAACTACACTATGAGAAATCATCAAGTAATGTGGGGATCTATGTTGGACAACCCAAGTTAATCCATAATCACACATACATTAAGTCTTAGACTTTAACATTACTTATGGGTTAAACCCTTGAACAAAACAGAAAGTTTGTGAGGATTAATCCTCTGATTTTGAATGTCTCAACCTTGTTTTTAAGCCTAACTAACCATTGAAGTGGTTGTAAGCATAAGGACATAGGTTTGAGATGAGTGAGACTCAAGTTTGAACAAGTTTAGTAAAGATTTAATCAAAACAGAAACAAACAGTGAACTTTGGAGCCTTTTTACCGGAGTTCCAGGGACTTATTTCCTGTGAAAAACCCATGGAATCGAAGGTAAGGTCAATCCAAGCACATAGGAAAAAGAATGGAGTAAATCGGACAAGAAATGAGTGAGTTATGCTCACTTTAGTGAAGAGGTAGCAATCTGTCCGAACTTCAAAACTCAGCTGCGTTTTTGAGTGATTTGGGAGTGATTAGAGTGTTTAGAAAAATGAAAATGGCTTGGAGATGGCTTGGTATTTATAGGGAAGGATTAGGGTTGGGTTGGTTGACATTTAATAGGATTAGTTGGTGGTTAACAACAAATAATAAATAAAAAAAAGAAAAAGAAAACAACCCATTCATAACCTTGCGGCCGCTGCTGTTTACAGCCTACAAATTACTCCTTTTTTTCTTGTTTTGTTTAATAAGGCATTGTGTGTATTGTGTCTTGTTATAATAAAATCATTTCTTAACTAAATACTAACTCAAAGTAATATTAGGGTGGAGTTAAATATTAACACAAAACAACAAATTTAGCCATTCAAAGCTGTGTCGGAAAGGAGGCTGTGAAAAGCTTTGTTTTTATCTTTTATTTTTTATTTTTATTTTTTTTTACCAACATATGTTATATTACATAATGATGTTCAACATATGACACAAGTCATATTTATATTAAAATTAGTGAACACACTAATAGTGGGCCACAATAGCTGCTTCTTCCCTTTTTTTTTTGGTCATAAAACTCTATGTTCATATAGCATTATATATATATATATATATATATATATATATATATATATATATATTATTTTATTATTACAATAGTTATTATTATTATTATTATTATTATTATTATTATTATTATTATTATTATTATTATTATTATTATTATTATTATTATTATTATTATTATATTACCAGAATTTGACCACGTATTTAATAGTTAACAAGCACGTATAAGTTATGAGTACCAGTAGGTCGGGTATCGGTTAAGCGTATGTATTCGAGATTGGTAACGTATAACCCAAGTATTGCGACACGTATAAGTATGTAAAAAAAATAGAATTTCATTACGATCGAAGTCTCGGGTTTACAACGGTTTGAAACGAAATACGAAATACAAAAGGAACAAGCTTCCAAAAATAGAAAATACAAAGCACGTTTTCTAATTAAGGAAAGTACGAAGGGTAGGGCGTTACAAGCAGCTTTATGGATCGCATGGATCAACCGTGTTTATTGAAGACGCTTTGAATCATTTCCAGGAGAAAGGAACATCATGGGCGGCATTTGTAACTTATCTTAGTGCTCCTGAGGGAGGAGCCACACCACGCGAAGTCTTGTTAAATGTAACTTCTGGACTCGAGAGGTACCTTTTTGGTCGTGTAACCAACGAATGGGAATGCATGTGGATCTCGCTAAGACCCATTTTGTTAGAAACTGATCGACACCAAAGATTCCTTCGGGGATACAACAATTCCTTGGTTTCGCTAGATACTATCGCATATTCATCGCGGGATTTTTGAAGATTGCGCAGCTTTAACCACTTTAACACAGCGGGGTGCTGTGTATTCATGGGAGACGAAACAGGAGAACGTCTTTTCAACTTCTGAAATCCAATTCTACAATGCACTGGGCATCGTCTTTACCCGAGGGTACGGGTGATCTTGTGGTATACCATGGAGGTCCGAATCGGAGTCTCAGTTACACACCGATGAAACACGAGAGGGTGATTGCTTACGTAGTGGGTTAACAAGAAGAATTGCACGACTCACAACCTGGGGTGGAAGCCATGGCCTCTGGATTTGGAATTTGGAGGTGTTCCTTGGACGGTACCAAGGGCATTATATAGACCGATCACAAGGACCCTCAGCATATCTTGAACAACGAGAGTTAAATATGCGACGGTGTCGCTGGATGGAACTCTCGAACGATTACGACTATGGAACTTAAACGCGAATGAGCCTTGTAGCAAACCCTCGACCCTAAGCTACTTGATTAGATCTGTTCTGCTCAAACCGAAGCGTTGAAGGACGAGGACCTACCAGCTGGATCCGTGCAGGGCATGGAAAAACAATATGTAGCTAAAAATCGAACAAAATTCACTACTTCCTGGAGCGAATGTGGACCTCACTATACAGCAACCCTAGGGAACTTGTTTTGAGCGAACCACACCAGCCTTGATATTCTAGTCGTCTGGATTTTGACAGAGGATAAAGAATCTATAAATCTGGTACAAGTAACCAGGCATCAAGGCCCACCTAACAATGTTTGACCCATGCGAAAGTCAAGGTGGGATATCCGAAACCTTCTGGTTTGTGTCAGTAACCAGAAACACCCATTGGAAAATGGAGCAAACTGCCATGGATTTTGTCACCGGCTTTACTAAAACTCTAAACGGAAATGATATCACCTGAGTGATTGCTGATTGTCTCGTGTAACTGATACACTCCCTTGCAATCAGGGAAAATTGACAAGTCTTCGTATACTGAGGGTAATTACCTGTGAAGGGCGGTTTCTAGGTACGGGGTGCCAACTCCTGTTACCTCTAGTTTTGATCTATACATGATTTATGTCAGGCAATACACAACACCCTTGACTCACGTTTGGACCAGAGCGTTGCTTATCGCCGCTGGACAAACGGTCAGAGTAAGCAAACCCTCCTGACACTCGAAGACATGCTGCGAACATGTGTGTGTTTGGCTTTAGTGAAAATTTGAAGGACTCTTACCTATGGTTGAGTTCTACCACTGCAGTTACCATTCTAGTATCCAGACAGCTCTGTTAGGGCATTGCATGGACGATAGTGTCAACCTCCCTGTTGGACTAAGATGGTTGACAACTTAATTACGGGTCAGGACTTGTACTCGAAACCCTTGGGAAGATTGTTTGGATCGGGAGTTGTTTGGCGGCAACGCGTGACCGTCAGGAAAGCTGATAAGCTTAGGAAACGCTGAAGATCGCTGTAGGCGATCGTGTCATGTTGAAACTCTCACCCTGGGAGGGTGTGGTATGCTTGGGAAGCGTGGCGAGCTTAACTTACATCACGTTGGGCCATACAACATTCTGGGAAGAATCGGTAACGTGGCCTACAAACTCAAGCTACCTGACGGATTAGGTGACGTTCACGATGTCACTTATGTCTCGAATCTAATGAAGCGTTTGTCGGATAAAACACTTGTTGTACCATTTCAAGAACTAAAAATCGACGATAAGTTGTAGTTCGTCGAAGAACCTATTGAAGTCATGGATCGGGAAGTTAAGGTTCGTAAACATAGCCGAATCCCAATCGTGAGAGTTCGTTGGAACTCAAGACGTGGACCGGAGTTCACGTGGGAACGCGAAGACTAGATGAAGCTCAAGTACCCTAACCAGTTTGAAACTGCGAAATCAGATCCTGATGCGATTGGTGAATTTCGGGACGAAATTCCCTTTCAAGTTGGGGATGATGTGGCACCCGAGGAAAATCCACAGTCATCTTGAGTTGCCTACCGTGATATCACTTCGCTCCTCGGAGAATGCTTATCAAATTTCGGGACGAAATTTCTTTCAAGTTGGGGATGATGTGACAACCCGTATTTTCAAGTCTTTTAGTTTCATATCACTTTATTCCTTGTTGTAACGAGGAGCTAAACTTGCTACACCTTATTGAGAATACCTACTCGCTATATTCAAATATTATAAACTGCATGAAATACTAGTACATATAGTACCATTTAATCATACTTAACTTCCCATCTCTCATCTCGCACACTCTTGTGCGAGTATGTCTTGTGTTTTAAAGCCGGTCGGCCCAACCTACGCCGCACCCTCCTATGCTTCGATCCAGCTGCATTAGAGCCCAGCCCACTAATTCTCTATGTATGTGTAACACAGGGGTATACGCATCCTCTTCTCAAATTCTTGGTAACCCTAATCTCCTGTCTAACACACAAGCGACGACAGTTTCTTTGGCGAGCTCTCCTTCTCGAAAACATCACCTTCATCACTCCAGCATACCCTCCTCGACCCCTTGGTTAGTATAATCGTACTTGTTGTAATTCTCTGATTGATTGTTCTGGCTATGTGC
Organism: Helianthus annuus; assembly: GCF_002127325.2. NCBI lineage: Eukaryota > Viridiplantae > Streptophyta > Magnoliopsida > Asterales > Asteraceae > Helianthus > Helianthus annuus. The sequence goes on from NC_035447.2 coordinate 25,315,107, forward strand.
GAACCTGCGTGATTTGTGATTGGTGATTATGGTCACGTAAGTTCTTATGGTTTAGAGTAATTAGAAACCGTGTTTGAATTGTATGAAATACGATCAATAACTGAATGTGAATAAATAAATTCCATCTATGACTGAATGGTTAGTTAATACAAAAGATTTGCATGATAATGGATCAGTGATTTAGAACCGTATACGTGTATGATTGTACGATGTTTAGTGGTAGACGATTCTTTGCGATGATTGGATGGTTAGATCTATTGGCATTGTTGTTCGTAATTAATGTCAACATTGAGGAACTAGGTTGCATGATCAAGAAATAATTATGTATGGATTGGTCTAATTAAATAATGGGAATAATCTCTTATTGTTTAAAAGGTAACTAGGGTTTTCGTAGACTTTGGTTGGTAACTGACTGATAGTGTATGGTGGGGGTAATAATGGAACCGCATAAGGGTGGGTGGCACCCAGCACACACCTCGTACACCATTGTGATGCATAATGTGTAATTGTAAACAATCTGGTCACACACTAGTCTAGCGTACACACCTGTATTAGCATGTTGCATAGTCGGTAATGCATGGTCGCACATGTATAACGTAGTCGCACACCACCCCGTCGCACAACCACAGATCGTACACCTCTACGAAGGTCACACACACAAGTAACAGGCCATTAAACCGATTCAGTCGCACATTTAAAGGCTGCACAAATCTTAGATGAACATAGATCCAGTTGGGCCAAACACCGGCGATCAATCGCACATGGGTATGGCGGGCCGAAGACTGTTGGGCCACATAACAGGGAGTCGCACACTCAGGGGAAAGCCGCACACTTGTTATGGGCCGTTCTCTGGTGGGCTGCACACACGTTCTTTTGGGCTGCACCTTAGTGTTGGGCCGTAAACGGAACCGAAATCGCTCACTATTTAGAGAGTCGCACAATCATTTGGACTACTTAACAAATGGACTCGCACACATATGTATAAAGTATGGTTGGGCCGAATTGTGTAGGAGAACCAGTTACGTGGTCGCACACTTGAATGCTTGATACCTTGAATTAGTTAAGTTGCTACATGATTGTGAACCTGCATGCTTATTTGTGTGAGCCGAATTACTTGATAGATGTTATAAGGATGACTTACCTCATATGCTAACTGTTGAAAGGAAATGTGATGTGTGATATAGACTGTTGGACTTCATGATCAACTATGATCCCAGTCTTGACACACTAGTCTAGCCGCTAGCGTACACACCTGTATTGGCATGTTGCACAGTCGGTAATGCATGATCGCACACGTATAACGTAGTCGCACACCACCCCATCGCACAACAACAGATCGCACACCTCTACCGAGGTCACACACGCGTGTAGCAGACCATTAAACCGATTCAGTCGCACATTTAAATGCTACACAAATCTTAGATGAACATAAATCCAGTTGGGCTAAACACCGGCGATCAATCGCACATGGGTATGGCGGGCCGAAGACTGTTGGGCCACATAACCGGGAGTCGCACACTCGGGGGAAAGCCGCACACTTGTTATGGGTCGTTCTCTGGTGGGTTGCACACACGTTCTTTTAGGCCGCACCTTAGTGTTGGGCCGTAAATGGAACCGGAATCGCACACTATTTAGAAAGTCGCACAATCGTTTGGACTACTTAAAAATGGACTCGCAAACATATGTATAAAGTATGATTGGGCCGAACTATGTAGGAGGACCAGTTACGTGGTCGCACACTTGAATGATTGATACCTTGAATTAGTTAAGTTGCTACATGATTGTGAACCTGCATGCTTATTTGTGTGAGCCGAATTACTTGATAGATGTTATAAGGATGACTTACCTCATATGTTAACTGTTGAAAGGAAATGTGATGTGTGATATAGACTGTTGGACTTCATGATCAACTATTACAACTTGCATGATAATATATGTGTACACTAGTTGAGTAGTCTGTATAAGGAATACGTGATCTATGTGTTTATGAAACCGATATAATTGATAATCACGATAGGGTCTGTTTGACTAACGGGAACGGGTAACATTATATACCTAGCAAACTAAGGTGAGTTCACTGCTCTTTTTCCAAGCATGCGTCCCGGGGAGGGACATCTGGTAAACGTTCTAGGGAGGAATGTCGGGTTATTGGGATGTTGGTTAATACACTCATATCTATCACTTAAGTCCCTTCTACCGATTGTTGTCGGGGAGGCAACGTGGTATTAGTTAATAACGCTATTTAGGTTTGGCAACCTCACACCACACCGGGGAGGTCGGGAGTGAACTAATGATCCCAGTCTTGACCATTGCTTTGATAGAGGCATTGGGGTTTGGGCAAATAATCTAGAGCCATCTGCGGTAATCGAGTTATTAACGACATCAAATCATTGAAATATACTCATATCTGGTAACTAAACGTGTTAACAAAACTTTGAACTCCCAAGCGTCGTCTGACACACTTGTCTGCATGCTTGCAGGTCTATAGGTTTATATCATTGGGACTTGCTGTCTGGGATGCTGGAGTGGTCATAGGTCGAGGTTCATGGAATCGCAAGACGGGTCTAATGGTTTTCGTACATCTGGTTTATGAAACACTAAACAAATGATTTATGCTTCCGCTATGTATGTTGAAATACAATTAACGTTTTGTAATACTTTATGTTAATGAATGAAAGTTTTTATTTAAAATCTTGTTATGAGTTCACTATGATTGGTGGCTAGATCCTGGTACGTCACACGTCCCGCGGGGTGTCCGCACGTGGTATTTTGGGGGTGTGACAATCATCATCATCATCATCATACTCAGCAAAAACCAATAGCAAATGTTGGCCCCAATGTATGAACTTGATACGAAAATAAAGATGAAATAATTAATAGAATAAAACAACAAGAGTTTCAATTGAACCTGATTGAATGTGATTGTACAGAATGATTGAGAATTGTATTTACAATTGAAAATCCTAACCCTATTTATACATATCAAAGAGGTACGATCCAATAGACGTCTCCTTTGACGAAGAGTCGTGTCCTTTGATCTTGTGGCTGTGATTGAAGATGAAGAGTTGCGTCCTTTGTCCCTGTGCTTGCTGTCGTCGATCAGAGAAGGGGTACCTCCCCTGGATGTATCGATCCAACATGTAAGTTATTAACTTTCGTTTTGTCGCATCTAGTCCCCGCACTTCTATCACTAATCTAATTCTAACATAAACTATCTTTATACTAATTACATAACGAACCCTTATACTATAGGATGTGAAGGAGATTATGATTTCATTCACCCCCCTAATCTCGAACTTCCTTGAGTTGCACCTTGATCTTTCTCTATGTCTTGCTTGCCATCATGTGCTTCTCCATTTTTATCACGAGCTTGTTGTAGTAGATCCTTGTCTTTGAGCATCGGCTTTCTGCCCGTTACTTGCTTGACATCTTGATCCAGTTCTTCAACTTGTTCTATTAGGAGAGTTGGTTCTTGGTCTTCTTGCACGATATTTACTTCTTCTTTTCTTTGGTTTGATTTAGGACAATCTGAGGCAAAGTGTCCATAATCATTGCAATTATAGCACCTTACCTTACTTATGTCAAACATGAATTTGTCTTGATTTCTTGGGTATCTCTTCCGTCTATCATAATCATGATTATTATCGTGTGACATGTCATCTTCTCTTTCTTCTTGTCTGAACCTGCCACGGCCTCGACCTCGTGACTGATTAAGTCTTCCTTGTCCACGGTTTCCAGAGTGTCTACCACGACCAAAATTGTTGTCGTGATGTGTGAACAAGAGTTTGTCTTGGCTATCTCCAAGGATTCCTTTCTTACACTAAATTCTTTCTTCGAAGGTTTTTAATCTTCCAATTGCTTCGTCAAGAGTCATAGTGTCTAAATCTGAGTATTGTTCAATTGATGCAATAATTTGAATGGGTCTATCTCGCACGGAGTTTAAAAGTTTCCGCACTAGGGTTGCTTGATCAAATGTTGATCCCAAGCCATTTGTAGCATCTCAAATTCTGATTTGAGAGTGTGTGGGCGTGCCTTCTGCACCCGGTCTACACCAACATATCTGACCTTCAAAGCTTAACAAATTTCTTTTGCGCTCTTATAACTTGCAACTTGTAATACTATATCCTCTGATAGTGATTGAAACAAGTATGCAATTGCGGCTTTGTCTTTCTTGACATCAAGTTGCATACCAGCACTTGGTTCTATCATTTCCCATAGCCCGTTTGCTTCAAGTATGGTTTTAATACGGATAGCCCATATGGTATAGTTTGTAGATGTCAAAATGGGGTATTGGAAAAGTGTCAAGGATCCTATATCCTTGTGTGGTACAGTTGCACTATTGTTTGTATCTAACGATGATTTTTCTAACATCGTGACTTAGGTTTTCTTCTAAACCAACAATGATTCTAACGGGAATCACTAAACTAAATTACTAAAAATCTGTAGTAATTCTTTAAATTGAAATTCCAAAATAATAACGTATAACCTGGAATTTTGCAAATTCTCCACTTGTAATTCTGATCTATAAGGCTTTTGACGTTGACTTGAAATCACCCTTCTTGAATATAATGATTTTTCTCTTGCAGTCTTTGTTTTGTATTTGCTGAAACAAAACAGGTCTTCAACCTTTCTTTGTTTCTGATCAAATTTTGCTTCTAAAATTGTTTTTCTTTTCCTGGCTTTGTGACTTTCACGTCTGAATCAATTTACTCAGAATTGGTTTGAACTGGATCGATTTATGACTTTGGAAATCGATTCTCTCTTGATCTTCTTGACTGAATCGATATATATATATCCAAATCGATATTGCTGAAACAATTTGATGTTGATGATTTGGCTTCAAGATTTCTAGTTCTGAATTGATTAAGGTTTAAACGATTGGTACTGAATCGACTAAAATTGATTTGGTTTCTTTTGTTCGTTCCTTCCTCATGGCTTTCTGGTTCTGAATCGATGTTATACTGAATCGATTTGCTTCTCTTCTTCAATACTGATTTGATTTTGCTGAATCGAATTATTGCCTGAATCGATTTGATTTCTGATTCACGGGTTGAAGAACGAATTGAAAACGTATCAGATTTGAACCCTAGGCTCTGATACCAATTGTTGGCCCCAATCTATGAACTCGATACGAAAATAAAGATGAAACAAGTAATAGAATAAAACAACAAGAGTTTCAATTGTACCTGATTGAATGTGATTGTACAGAATGATTGAGAATTGTATTTAGAATTGAAAATCCTAACCCTATTTATACATATCAAAGAGGTACGATCCAATAGACGTGTCCCTTGACGAAGAGTCGTGTCCTTTGATCTTGTGGCTGTGATTGAAGATGAAGAGTTGCGTCCTTTGTCCCTGTGTTTGCTGTCGTCGATCAGAGAGGGGTACGTCCCCTGGATGTATCGATCCAACATGTAGGTTATTAACTTTCGTTTTGTCGCGTCTAGTTCCCGCACTTCTATCACTAATCTAATTCTAACATAAACTATCTTTATACTAATTACATAACGAACCCTTATACTATAGGATGTGAAGGAGATTATGATTTCAGCAAAACAAAGGCATTATCATCATACTCAGTAAATCCCACCAATAGCAAAACAAATGTAGAGTCTGAGGAGGGTAAGATTTAGACAGTCTTACCTCTACCCCGTAGGAATAGAGAGGGCTGCTTCCAGTGAGACCCTCGACTCGATATTAGTTTTGCATCAAGCCTTGGACATAAGGCAGATAACACTCGGCAATCGGGACAAAGACTGACTAGTGCATGTACCTTTTTGTCTTTCAGCTATCGACGCTACCACATAATGCATGATTACGTTATTTTCACGAAATTAGTAAAATAACATTAAAATTAGTGCACTTTCACTTTTGTCCCCCATAACCCACACATATATACATTATATGCGCATACTGTAAGCGGGGCTCAATAAAAACCTCTATTGTTTGTACATTTGATCACTATATTTCTTACCAATAAAAACCTCTATGATTCTGTTAGAACTTTCTTAGCCAAGCCCATTTTTACCAATCATTCACTTATTCAGTCATGTTTGTTTGTTTACATTTGTATGCTGCTCTTTTAAACCCAAAAAAAAAAAAAAAAAAAAAACCGAAAGAAAACAAACATTTATTTTCTTAGAAACGAAAGAAAACACACAATTATTTGTGTTCGATCATGATATAGTTTAACGAACACGAACATGTCTCTTTGGTTCTATTCGTTTACATGCCTATTTATGCGCTTATTGTAGTATAAACTCGATATAAATATTTTAAAATAATAGAAAGTTGAAATTATCAAAAATGTAGCTAGAACTGATAGAACGTAGTTGAGTATTTGACATCAAGTCGGCATTTGATATTGGATTTCCAGTAGTGAAAACCCAAAGGGGTAATTTTCAACCATATATACAAGATCTTAAATAATTATATGTGGTACTCGCAGAGAAACCAGCGAAATCGGCAAATAACAAGTGACGGGTACCCGACTAAACATGGTTTACATTCAAGCATGAGACTGTGAGTAACAAAAACCGAGTCATATCCATAGCTCTATCATTTATAAGTGAGAGTAACTTTTAAGTTTATTAAACGTATTTTATTTTGATAGAAATATATTCATGTTTAATTAATATATTAGAAAATCACAAAACTAGCTAGTTGAGGTATGATATACTCCTACAACCATATTAGAAAAAAATTATCAATATATCATCGGAAAGGCTTGATTAAATTTCCATTGTACCAGAAACACTTCTGACGTATCACCTTTTCACCATGCATTATCAGTAAAGCGTATGTTTTCTAATGAGTTCAAAGAATACGCAAATAAGTGTTGCATTTGTCCCCAATTTTCACGTATATGACTATTAGAATTTATAGACCAATTTCGTAACACTTCTCTAAACAATGCATAAGTCCCTATATATATGAATCAATATTAGTTTATAAATGATACGTAATGATGCTATCAACCTACCAATGACTAAGATCCATCGTCGTTTCTAGTTGGATGACTAATGACACACATATTCGTAAGTTTTCATGCCGGCCAATAGTTAAAAAATGTAGGGTGTTGTGTCAAGTTTTTTTTCTCATTTAAAAAAGATTGAGATTTTTTTTAACCTTTCTAAAGAGTATAAAGTTGAGCCTCTGAGGTTTGCAGACATCTTAATGCCCTTACCGATACATTAAACGTAGATCGAGATTAGACCGAGAATGATTGTTAAAGGTATGCTTAAACCGATTAACAACTCATTCAACAAACATTCAACATAAGTTGTATATTTTTAAATATTTGATGTTGTCAATGATGTTCATGTATCTCTCTTTCTGGAGTTCAAAAACATGCCGTAAATAAGATTTTATTTTTGAACGGTGACTTTCTTTTTGAGTGACCCAATGTCACACCGTCTAAACGACGGCCCTAGCCAAGATCTGCCCAGACTACGTTGTCTTAACAGGGTCCGTGCTGGGTTAGTCAGACTTGGTTACGGTGTTCCCCGGAAACCGTACTGCCTCCACACAAGTTGCCTCGCTGAAGTAACAGCCGGATGAAAACCGGGGTGCGGCTCAGGATCGAACCCCCCTCGGTGGGTTTGTCACCATCATTGCCCAACCACTGGGCATAAGCCCAGGGTTATATCCATCCTAATATGACACAACTGTGAATTGAACTTGAGTCTCCATTGGAAAACCGAAGTCACCTACCACTAGGCCACAATATGACACAAGTGAGAATTGAACTTGAGTCTCCATTGGAAAACCCAAGTCTCCTACCACTAGGCCACAGTATGATACAAGTGGGAATTTGTAAAAATGGTATAATATCAACACAGTTCAGGAAACAACATCGGAAATAGCGACAAAAAACGGTGACGAAAATCTTACTGATTAACCAACCCCAAAACCCCAAATCCGAACCCTAGATCTTACGATAGTAAGATCTTTAAGACAATACAAATACATGGATCAACAGATGACAATCAGTTGATCACAAGAAGATATACAGACTAATGATCACTACAGATGATCAACAAGACTAATACAAAAAGATGAACAAACCCTAATTTGATAATGAGAGAGACAAAGAAGAAACAGACTGCAATCATTGATGTGTAACTCTTGATCCTTCTCTTTTATATTTCCAGCCAACAAAATTACACTTTAAACCCCACACAAAAGGCAGATGTAATCGAAACCCCTGAAATGTTGCAACTCCAGTCCCTTCAGTTGCAGCCCTTATCCAATGTGCCACCTGCACTTATTTCACTATACACAAATAGAAAAACATAAGTTTAAGCCACAAGAATTAAGAACTTAACATATCTAGCCCTTTTAACATGCCCCCTTAATGCATGTGGTAAACATGTCGACCATACCCAATCTTTCACAAAGAACATTGTGTTGTACAACACTCAGTCCTTTTGTAAAGATATGAGCAACCTGATCATCAGTGTGAACTTTCTCAGGTTCAACAATACCAGTTGCAACTTTTTCTCTCATAAAATAGCAGTTTTGCTATCACAATACATTTTAACAGGTAAAACAGGTTTTAACTTAAGTTCCTGAAGAACATTCAAAATCCACATAACTTCACAAGTAGCTGAGCACATGGCTCGATACTCAGCCTCTCCTGTGGACCTTGAATCTTGATATAACACTTTGTTTCTTACTTTTCCAAGAAACAAATGTATCTCCCAAAAAAATTCCAAACCCAATGACATATTTTCTTGTCACAATACATTTAGCCCAGTCTGAGTCAACAAACCCAGAAACATTCATGTCATTTGTTCTTTTAAACACTATACCTTTAACAGGCGACTGTTTTAGATACCTTAACAGCCGCAATGCAATGTTTAAATGTGACTGACACGGACTATGCATGAACTGACTCAAAAACTGAACTGCATAACTGATCTGGTCTAGTCAAGGACAAATAAATTAGTTTACCTATTAACTTTTGAAAATCGTTAACATTTGACAACGATTGACTCTCTTTAACCACTTTATTAGTGACTAAAAAACTTTGTTCAATAGGCGTAGCAACAGGTTTACAACTTAAATAACCAAACTCATTTAAGAGTTCAAGACAATATTTCCTTTGTGACAAGCACACATAATTATCAGCATATAATACCTCTATTCCCAAGAAATATTTAAGCAAACCTAAATCTTTGATTTTAAACATATCACTCAAGTTCTTTTTTATCTTTTCAATTTCAATTTTATTGTTTCCAGTTAGCACAATATCATCAACATATACTAACAGCACAATAAGCACATCTTTAACACACAAGACAAACATAGAATAATCATAAACACTTTGAACAAAACCCATATCAATTAGCACATTAGTAAGTCTTTCATTCCACTTACGCGGAGCCTGCTTTAGGCCATATAACGACTTGACCAATTTACACACTTTTGAACTATTCTTTTCATAATAACCTTGAGGCAAAGTCATATAAACATCTTCGGAAAATGACCCATATAAAAAAGCATTATTAGTGTCTAACTGATACAGCGGCCAATTATTATTAACAGCCAATTTAATTATTATCCTAACAGTTACCATTTTAACAACCGGAGAGAATGTCTCTCCAAAGTCTATACCTTCCCGTTGGTTAAAGCCTTTAGCAACTAATCTAGCTTTATACCGTTCTACTTCACCATTCGCTTTATATTTAATTTTGTACACCCATTTATACCCTATGAGTTTTCTTCCCTTTGGAAGATCAGTTAAAACCCATGTAGTGTTTCTATGTAAGGCTTCCATTTCATCATTCATTGCCTCCATCCATTTATTATTTTAACAGCTTCATTATATGTAACAGGTTCGACAGTTTTATTCAAAGAAGAAACTAAACACAAATTTTCACATGACAAATGAGAATAGTTAACAACTTTCTCCAACCAATACTTAACTTTTCCCTCTATAACAAACTGGTCAAATCACTTAGGCAAACTGCTAATCCTAGATGATTTCCTAAGTTGTGAAGTAGTTCCCTTAGACAGGATGGTCTCATCATGTGAGAGACCTGTGTCCTCTGCCCTGTCACTGTTCTCCTTACTACTACTCTATAAACCCGTCTCAGTAGGCTGACTACTAACATCCTGACTAGGTAAGGCAGATGTGAGAAAACCAGATGACTGCTGACCATCACAAGGTCTCTCAGGAGAACCTAATTCCCTCTCTTCATCATCAGGACTTTCAACAACATTATTATCAGAACTAGAAGGTGTTGGTGCATCATACAGATCAAAAAAGTTTAAGTGGTTTAAACTACTATCAGTTAAAACTTCTTGATTACTCCAAACATTTGATTTAAAAGGATACACTGTTTCATAAAATTTTACATCTCTAGAAAAAAAATTCTTTTTTATTATCTAAATTCCACATCTGGTATCCCTTTTTAACATTGGAGTAACCAATTAATACACACTTATCAGATTTAAAAGAAAGTTTATCAGTTTCATCTAAAACTGTACTAAAACACAAGCACCCATAGTTCCTCAAATGACTAAGAGAAGGTTTAAAACCATGAACTAGCTCATAAGGTGACTTTCCTAACAACACAGAAGAGGGAATCCTGTTGATTAAATACACAACAGTTAGCACACAATCGGACCAAAATCTTAATGGTAAACCACTCTGAAATAACAAGGCTTTAGCTACATTTAATAGATGTCGATGTTTCCTTTCCACCACACCATTCTGCTGTGGTGTATAGGCACACGAGGTCTGATGTATAATTCCCTTACTTTTACAAAAAAACATTCATTTGATTGTTAACAAATTCAGTTCCATTGTCACTTCTAAAAATTTTAATTTTTTCTGAAACTGAGTATGTAACAATTCATAAAAAGACACTAAGTTATCAAAAACTTCAAATTTCCCTTTTAACAGATAACACTAAACCGTTCTAGTAAAATCATCTAAAACAGTTAAAAAATATTTGAAACCTTCCTTACTAGTGACTTTATACAGGCCCCAAACATCTAAATGAATTAAATCACCTAATGCTTTAGTCTTATGTTCACTTAACGAAAAAAGGGACTCTAGTTTGTTTTGACCTGTGACATATTTCACAAGGATGGTTATCAACAGACCCAATCTCAAGACTATCTCTTAACATAGCCATAACTTTGTCAGAAGGATGACCCAGTCTACTATGCCATAAATTGGCTTTACTTATACTATTAAAACTAAAACCAATATTATTACCACAATTATTCACAAAATACAAACCATTGTCCTGACTACCAGTCACCAGGATTTTCCTTGACTTCAAATCCTGAAGAGAATAGGTACTCTCATCAAACATAACAGACACCTTACTATCTCTAGAAAGTTTAAAAACAGAAACCAGATTCACATTGTAACTGGGAACATAAAACACATCATATAAAACAACTCCAGTTGCCAATTTTATATTACCAATCTTAGACACTTTAGCACTAGTTCCATTTGGGTGACACACCTTTAAATTAAACTCTGTTACATCAACACAGTTATACATATCTCTATCTATCATTACCATATGTTGATTTGCCCCAGAATCTATAATCTAGTTATAGTTAAACCCAACTTTAACAGAACTAGAGAAACTGACAAAACTACTAATAACATCATTCACATTTGAGTTCTTACCTCCCATATTAGACCTACCATGTTCAGTTTCAGACTTCTCTCCTACCAAATTTAACAACTTATTAATCTGTTCAGAAGTAAATGGTAAACCAGCAGACATATTTGACTTATTATTAGACACATTAGATTTACCACTTTGACTTAATCTTTTCTTAAAACCAGGAGGATACCCAATTAACTCATAACACCTGTCAACCGTAGACCAAGCATATTACAGTTTGTACATTCTAGATTTGGATTAGGACATCTAGCTATTTTCCTTTTAGGATCAAAAATCTGATTAGTTTTAGAAGCAAATGGCACATTTTGACCCTTAGAACCACCACTAGTAATCCTATGTGACTCCTCCCTAGAAACCACAGCAAAGGCAACCTTGACAGATGGAAAGGTCTCTCTTGTTAACAAATTAGTTCTCACAGGTTGATAAATGTCATCAAGACCCATGAGAAACTACATAAGTTTTATTAACATTGAAAAATCATTGTAATCTTTTGCTGCTTTACAAGAACAAGTGGGCAGTTTAAGCATAGCGTCAAACTGTTTCCACATTTTGTGAAATTGTTAGTGCACTACATCTGTTGATTGCGTCTAGGTGTCTAGGATCAGATCTTACATCGTATTGTATAGCATAGGGCACGTTTTACGAGAAAACGGGAGTCTGTATAGGTTTTAGGAATCAGGTCCGCTCATAGAGTCAGTTGATCCTGGATCGCTTATTTGTCAAGTATGGACCGCTCATGTGGACATGCCTGGTTCGCTCTTATGGACATGTGTCACATGAGCGGACCCAATCCACTATATATAGGGGTCTTTAGGGCGGACCTCAGTAGTGATTATCGGATTCCACGCCAAAGCTCTGCCGGTGTGACGATTGCACTGTAAAACGTTTCAAATCAATAAAACAAGCAGTTAGGAGAAAGAACAAGCTATATCTACTTGCATTTCTTATTATTCCGCATCTGAAACGCAAGAGACAACCTCTGAACGACTCGTTCGGGTCAGCAAACGATCCTACAACTGGTATCATCTGTTAGTGCACTACATCTGTTGATAGCATAGGGCACGTTTTACGAGAAAACGGGAGTCTGTATAGGTTTTAGGAATCAGGTCCGCTCATAGAGTCAGTTGATCCTGGATCGCTTATTTGTCAAGTATGGACCGCTCATGTGGACATGCCTGGTTCGCTCTTATGGACATGTGTCACATGAGCGGACCCAATCCACTATATATAGGGGTCTTTAGGGCGGACCTCAGTAGTGATTATCGGATTCCACGCCGAAGCTCTACCGGTGTGACGATTGCACTGTAAAACGTTTCAAATCAATAAAACAAGCAGTTAGGAGAAAGAACAAGCTATATCTATTCGCATTTCTTATTATTCCGCATCTGAAACGCAAGAGACAACCTCTGAACGACTCGTTCGGGTCAGCAAACGATCCTACAACTGGTATCAGAGCATAGGAGGAGGTTTTCTGCATATTATAGCCGGATTTCATCATTTCTTCTCACTTCTACACCTTCTTTTCTCATTTTCAGAAGATTTCACGGTCAAATTTCGTCCAAAAACTCACAGACTGTGCATTATCATACAAAGACAAACCCTTGGAAGTTTCAGGTCAAAATTCTGATTAAAAACAAGTCAAAACATGTTCGTTATATGGTTCGCTCGGAGTGACGTCATCTTGAACCGCTCTTAAGTCACGTTTTGGATCGCTCATTCGTACAAATTTTTCAGTTGGTTCGCTCAAAATTCATTTCTGGACCGCTCCAAAGATCATTTCTGGATCGCTTAGATCGCTCATTTGGATCAGTTTGGTTCGCTCTTTTGGTTATCTGTTGGTTCGCTCGAACGGACATCCGCTTATCTGAACAATTTAATTGATTCGCTCATTTGTCAATTCGTTCGTTAATATGGATTCCGAGTTTTATAACGCTTTTGCTACATCGACTACTCCAGCTGCAATTGCTCAAGCTATGAATTTAGAAAACGAGACGGGAACGACTCAAAAGCCCCCTAGATTAATGAGCATTGAGGAGTATTATGGGTGGAAGGATCGGTTTGAAAGCTGGGTTCAGGCAAACCATCTCAGATCATGGGAATGCATACTGAAGAAGTACACTTTGCCTCGAACAGATTTGCAAGTCATTAAAGAGATATCCGAATTTACCGATCAAGAACGTGCAATGTATAGAGCCGAGAAAATGATGATTAGTTTGTTGCAGCAGGCAATAAAGGAAGATATATTCATCTTGTTACAGCATGACAAAACTGCGAAGTCGATATGGGATGCTCTTAAGGTTAAATTCGAGGGAAGTGAAAACATGATCAAAAGCAAGAAGGCATTGTTAAAGAAAGAGTTCGATTTGTTTAGCAGTTTGCCGGGAGAGGATACTAAAAAGCTAATCGAGAGATACTGTCACTTGGTGCGATCGTTATCGATGTTGGGAGTTGAAAAAGGTCGTGAAGAATGGGTGGATAAATTGGCTGACGCGTTACCTCAGAAAGAGTGGGGAACGTATTTGATGATTTTAAAGAATACTGGTGTGTATGACGGGCTGACAATTTCACAGTTCATTGAGAAAATTGAGAGTCAGGATCTTGAGCAGCAGAAGATTGCTAGGATGAATAGTCCGAGTGGTCAACAGGACGTGAAGATGTACTACCGGGGTAGTGTTCCAGTCACTGATTCTGAAAGAAGTTCGAAGATACAAACTGCATTCAGTGCTGGTGATTCATCTGAGAAAGTTGATCAGAGTTCGAACAAGAGTAGCAGCGGGTTTTCATCGTTTCCAAGTGTGAATCCGAAAGAGACTAACACGAGTTTTCAGTCTCAGAGTACAAAAACAGGAAACGGATATGTGATTCAGTGCAACATAGCTCTTAACCTTCCAGAAAGCCAAAGTTTCTCTGAAGACACTGCGAAAGATCACATGGCACTTCTTGGTTCAGTTTTGTTATCTTATGAGGGTCTTGTTGCTGGTCGGATCGGAAATCCTATGCTTACCAAAGAGGATTACGATCAAATAGATGCCGAAGCAATGGAACTCATGGATATTAAATGGTGTCTTGCAAGTGTTCTTCGACGAGCTGAGAAATTCAAAACCATTACCGGGAGAAATGACTTTCTTGATGCACATGTCTCTACTTTAGGTTTTGATAAATCTAAAGTTACTTGTTTTCCATGCAGGGAGAAAGGCCATTTCAAGCGGGAGTGTAAAGGAAGAGAAGCTAGTGGAGCACAGAATCCATTCGGGAAAGATGATTACTATCGCAAAGCTATCTATCAGCAAGTTGGTCAATCCCAAGAACCGCAGACAGCTCACGGAAGAAAGATTGAAGATCCGAAGAGAGCATGTTTGGTAGATTTCAGCTGGAGTAATTACATATCATCTGAAGCCACAGCAGCACGCATTAGTGATCAAGATGATGAGAAACTACCAGAAGGTTTTAGTTGGGATATGTTTGTGGATAAAAAGGGAGAGTTCAAAGCCTTCATTGCCAAGATTGTCCGAGAGCCAGATTTGTTTGCTACTTGGATGAAATCTATTGGAGAGACTGTGAAAAGCGAAGATGAAAAGTCTGTATCATCTGATGAAAGTTTAGACAGTACTGATAAACTTTCAGAACATTCTGGGGAAGTGTCACAAAGTTCAGATGAAGGTTTACAGGGTTCAGATGAAGAATCACAAAGTTCTGATGAAAATGTACAAAATGAAAATATTCAAGAAAAAGAAGTTGTTTTTGATAAAACACCGTCTGATTCCGATGTATCAGATGGTGATTCTGATAAGTCTGTACAATTTGATCAATCACCTGATCACAGCAGTAGTGATGATGAAGAAGAAAAACATATAAATATTGCAAAAACTCATCTTTCTCCTGAAAGTTTTCATTTTTATTTTGCAGAAAGAATGGAGAAACTGAAGGAGAAACGAGCTGCTAAAGAACAACAATCTAAATCTGAAGGTGATATTCAAAACGCTGAAAGTGCTGCTGAGAAGATTACTGAGGTTGTAAAAAAAGAAGAAAAGGTGATTGAGGTAGAAGAAGTGGTTGAAGTTGTTAAAACAATCGAAGTTGAAAAGATTGTTGAAGTCGTCAAGCCGTGTGAGAAGTGCTTGGAAGCTTGCAAGAATTGTGCATCTAAAGACGACATCATAGCTGAGTATGAGAAGAAGAAGGAGCAGTTATTGTTCAATCTCAACTATGTGAAAGAATCATATGATGTTCTGAACAAAACAGTAACTGGTCTTCAAAAGACAAACTCAGAGAGAGAACAAGCATTGATGATGTTGAATGCAGTTTTAATGACAAAACAAAAGGCAATAAACTTCTACATCGAAGAGAGTGCTAAGTGGAAGCAAGAGTTGGAGACAGAAAAGATAGAGAATGAGAGAATTAGACGCTTATTGCAAAGTTATTCTAGTTCTGATTATCTCATTGATCGTATTTACCCAACTGTTGCAGGTATGGAAGTTTTTAAAGATGAGAAGTTAAAAGACAAGAAAGATTGTGGTAAGAAATCGACTGTTAGTTACAACAAATGTCCGCCTCCGATTTGGGATGGTTATTCACCTAGGAGACCAAATGAGGAGCAATTGGAAAAAGCAGTCAATATAAAGCTTAAAACCGACACAACTGACGTTTTACCTGATAACATTGATGTCACTTATACTTCGTCCGATATGGATCATGAGTCTGAATTAATCAAAAAGGTTGTCGATCAGGTGTTGGATACTGATGAGGAGTCTGAGTCGAAATCTGGGTTTGGAAAGTCAAAGTCGTCAGTCAACAGTCAAAATTCGTCGGATAAACGGTCTTATAGTAAAGAATTTTTATTGTCAAAAGCAGATTTGAATGATGAAACATTCGAAGTTGTGTATACTTTGAATAGTTCGGACAAATTATATTACAATAAAGAGTTCCCAATAATGAGTATTAAAACGGAACTAATAAACAAAACTTTCAAACTTATAGAAATTAATATTCCAGAATTAAAAGTTTTGAAAAATTTTGAAAAATCTAAAAAATACACTTCTAGAGTTCAGCAACGTTTAAATAAGAAAAGGGGCAACAATTCTGGTCCTGGTTTTCAAAAGAAACCTAACCAGAATAGTAGCTATAAAAAGAAAGGTCTTGGTTTTGTTCCATCAGAAAACGATAAAAGTATGAAAATTTCTAAAACAAAATCTGAATTTGTGTCAGGTGGAAGTGCTGAGGAGGAACAGCAGAAACCGTTCTGGAGACAGTCTAATAAAGAGTTTCTTGCTGAAAGAAAGATGAAGGGAGCTGATATTTGTTATCAAAGAGAGACTAGAACCTGTTATAGATGCAATGAAACTGGTCATATTGCATGGAATTGTTCAAAAAGTGTCCAATCAAAATAGGGAGTTTCTCAGAAGTTGAAAGAAAAAGTTGTTGATGTTGACACAACAACCAATAGACATAAAGTTTTTGAAAATTAAAAATTCGAGGTTGGTGAGTGTTCAAAGAAGAACAGGTATGAGAAGAAAGGAAAAGACAATCAGGCATGGGTTGCAAAGAAGGTTGATGTGAATGTCGGCGATGAATCTGGTTCCACAAAGCCAGAAAAGCCACAGGTTGAGAAGAAGATTTTAGTGAATGATGAGGAGTTTCCATCATTGAAGTTTGAGGAAGTAAAGAAGAAAGTGGGAAAAACTGAGATTTCTAATCAGTTTTATAAAGAAAAGAATGATTTTGATGTCGAGAAAACATTCAACGGAAATGTTAAAAAGATATTTGGGAAAATGTTGAGTGGGAGAGCTAAAGGGGTAAAAGATTTTTACGCAACTAAAAAAGCAACATACAACCCTACGGCTCAAGAGTTGAAGGCCATCAAGCCTGAAAAGACTTGGATGGAAGTTTGTTTTCCATGATAGTCGAAGGACTATGCCGAAGATCCCAAGTTTATATCGTGGATCAGGAATCGGCATCTTTCTAGTGTTTGAAGAGATTGTTTGAAAGATTTTGAATAATGTTGTTAATGTTTTGCAGGTGAAAGGACTACGCCGGAGCTTCCAGGTTGGTAATTGCGAAGCAGGAATCGGCATCCTGATTGGTGAAATGGTGGTGTAGACGTAACATTCCTACAAGTGGTATTATTGATCTACAAGTGGTATTGTTGGTTATACCTTGAAGAGTTTACATTTACAAGTGGTACAGTAATTCTGAACTGCAAATGATAAATCAGGGACATTAAGTTGTACTTGATTTATTATTCATATAAGATAAATAGATAAGATGATGAACCACATCCCCGTTTTTAAAATGATAGACCTACTAGTGGTTTTTATCAACTCAAACTCATTTTCCGGAAAAATCATTTTGATTAAAACAAGTGAATGGCGATTTGATGTGATTCGATGTCAGTTGTCAAGTTTCTGTACAGTTTGTTTTACTTTTCATGTTTCTAGTGGGTCAAGAGTCTAGAAGTTTTCAAATTTTCTTTGAAATGTGTTTGCATTTTAGGGGGAGTAGGGTAATTTCAGAAAATCCAAAAACATTTGAAAATTTGAAAAAGACAAAAACATGATAAAATTCAAAAATGAGTTTCGTTGTGAAAAGAGGAAATGATAGTACATCAGTGGACTGTCACGGCATGCTAAAGAAATGTAAAGTTAAAATGAGATAAACAATCTTACTGCGGATATGTCAGTAGATTTTCGCACATTTAGTAAATTGAAACGAGATATAAACCTAAATTCAAACTTTCTTGATTCGTGGGTAACTATTCTTGAATATATGGGTAACCCCCGAAATCTTGTTTGAAAGGTCCCGTATTCTGAGATACTAGGTCTTTATACTCAGTGATATCTGGGGTATTATCCTGGGACTTCTGCTGAATGGAAGTTCTGACCTAGTCCCTGGATAATGCTTTCTGCATATGCTTGAAAAAGCGCAGCCCTCAGCAATCTGATTAAACAATAAAATTGATAGTCATTGCTATTGTAAAAAAGATCCTCTAAAGGGGACCCACCAAAAGTCGAGCCGTCATCTCTCTGCTGAACGGAAGTTCTGACCTGAGCTCTCACGGTTTCGCATCTACCCCTATACAGATATCAGTTGTGGTATACTCACCTGTAAGATTGAATATTTGGGATCTGGATACGGGAGTATATTCAAGTGGAATGATACACAATTAAGTTTAAGTCTCTAAAACATTAATATCATATCTCGAATCAATTGAAATTTGCGTTGAGAATTTAAGAGGACAAACATACTGACAATCTAGGTAAATTGTTTAAAACTTAAAATGTAATCTAGCTTAACGGTGTTGGTGATAGGTCTCATAAACTGATATGATCCTCTTGCACGAATTCACAAAAATATTGTTTGTAAATATTTCATTCTTTGCATTTTATTTCATCATATTGAAAATCCAAAAAGATTTTAGTGTGTTTTAGCTAAATTTTGAAAAAGTCAAAAAGATTTTCGACAGCTGATGTTGGAAAACTGATTTTCAAAATTCCGTGTGCTAAACATGATGAGCAGCATTTGAGGGGGAGTGTTTGTGTAAATCTAACTGTTTTTGTTAATCTAATCTTCTTCATGTGGTTCAACATAGTCATATGAAAGTAATCATGTGTTGGTGAATAGTTGTTTGAAATGTTTGTGAAAGAAAATTTATTTCGGGGTTGAGATTGTGCAGGTAGCTAGGTTTCAATTCCTGAAGATCTCTGATGGAAGAGAGCAAAGTTTCAATCCTGGAAATCAATTCTAAAAATATGAGTAGAATCAGATTTTGATCATTGAAGTTCACATTTATCATTGATGCTGATGAACTTAAGGAATCAAGAGATCTGATCAAGAGAATTAGAGTGTTTTTAGAGTCAAGCTATTCGATTCTGAAAGCCTGTGAAGTTCAGACAACGATCCTGAAGATGTTACTGAAGAACAAAAGAATGCCAGTAAATCGAGAAGGGGAGTCTGAAGATTAAAAGAAGATTAAGCCCAGAGACTGATCTAGACTGAAGATGTGAAGATATAGTTTTGAAGTCAAGGTGTATTGGCGACTCCATCAACATCTGAGGGGGAGTCTGTTAGTGCACTACATCTGTTGATTGCGTCTAGGTGTCTAGGATCAGGTCTTACATCGTATTGTATAACATAGGGCACGTTTTACGAGAAAACGGGAGTCTGTATAGGTTTTAGGAATCAGGTCCGCTCATAGAGTCAGTTGATCCTGGATCGCTTATTTGTCAAGTATGGACCGCTCATGTGGACATGCCTGGTTCGCTCTTATGGACATGTGTCACATGAGCGGACCCAATCCACTATATATAGGGGTCTTTAGGGCGGACCTCAGTAGTGATTATCGGATTCCACGCCGAAGCTCTGCCGGTGTGACGATTGCACTGTAAAACGTTTCAAATCAATAAAACAAGCAGTTAGGAGAAAGAACAAGCTATATCTACTTGCATTTCTTATTATTCCGCATCTGAAATGCAAGAGACAACCTCTGAACGACTCGTTCGGGTCAGCAAACGATCCTACAGAAATTACATTTATCTTTTTATAAAGATCATACACGACAGTCCCGTCCACCTTGTCATAGGTTTCCTTAAGATCATCCCAAACCTCTGAGGCATATTTAGAAAAAACTTGACCAAAAAAAACTCCTCAGAGACTGAGTTTAACAACCAAGTTAAAACCACTAAATTGCATCTATCCTACTGATTAGCTAGAACATGATCATCAGTGGATCTCTCACATTTACCATCAATGAATCCAAACTTATTCTTGGCTTCTAGTGCAAGTTTCATTGCACTAGACCAAATAGAGTAATTCTCAGTCCCTTTCAGCTTGATACTAATTATAGTCAAATTACTGGAATCACTGGGGTGCAAGTATAATGGGTCCCCAATGTCCAGTTTGCTGATCACGGTCTGAGAAGTACTACTATCACCCATAATCAACAAGAAAAAAAATCAGACAATATAACAACAACAATAGCACAAAGAAAACCTAACAACGGCGAAGCTGTGTCAGGGTCAAGATTCTAGGTTCGTCACTCAAATGGTGCCTGGACAAACTTTTACACAGGAGCCAACACTACACAGACTATAAACAGAACAATAATAAAACAAGACAATACAACAAATAGCAAGTAGACTCGATCAAGTGCCAGCCCGACTAGTCCGGTAAACAGGGGATGCCTAGACTCAGCAACAATATGATGCAGAAACAAAAAAACAATAAAAAAGATAAAAGATAGGAGCGCTCTCACCAAAGCCTCTACAATAGATCAGATCCGTAACCTTCTAGGGTTATTAGATACTGATAAAAAATCCACAGCCAAGACCAGGTTGGTTTGCCCTATAACTTTCAAGAGTTATAGAGACCAACGCAGATCTTGAGAATAACTCCAAGCTCCAAGAACTTCGAGTGAATCTCCAAACGTCGTATAAACCCTAGACTAGGGTTTCTCTTCCTAATCGCACATGAACACCAATATTCTTCAACAACTCAGATCTCACCTGAACTAGCCACAACAATAACCCAACACTAATTTCAAGAACCACAAGAATCGAATTAGAAACACCGGCAATAGTTTCTGAGCCCAGAAACACAAGAATACCAAGAACGATCGAAAATTGATATGAACAGGACACAATCAAGAGCTACAAAGCTCTGATACCATGTAAAAATGGTATAATATCAACACAGACCAAGAAACAACAGCAGAAATAGTGACAAAAAACGGTGACGAAAATCTTATTGATTAACCAACCCAAAAACCCCAAATCCAAACCTTAGATCTTACGATAGTAAGATCTTGAAGACAATACAAATACACGGATCAACAGATGACAATCAGTTGATCACAAGAAGATATACAGACCAATGATCACTACAGATGATCAACAAGACAAATACAAAAAGATGAATAAACCCTAATTTGATAATGAGAGAGACAAAGAAGAAACAGACTGCAATCATTGATGCGTAACTCCTGATACTTCTCTTTTATATTTCCAGCCAACAAAGTTACACATTAAACCCCACACAAAAGGCAGAGGCGATCGGAACCCCTGAAATGTTGCAACTCCAGTCCCTTCAGTTGCAGCCCTTATCCAATATGCCCCTGCACTTATTTCACTGTACATAAATAGAAACACAAGTTTAAGCCACAAGAATTATAAACTTAACATATTTAGCCCTTTTATCAAAATTGAACTTGAGTCTCCATTGGAAAACCCAAGTCTCCTACCACTAGGCCATGGGAGATATGTCGTAAATAAGATGTTCATGCTACTGACTTAGAAAGCTAATTAATAGAGGTGTAAATACATAACTAATGTTGGAAGGAATATGTACACAAGTTTGCATACTTAAACATTCTATTGTGGTTAGTAATCTGCTCTAATTATACATAAATATAATAAAAAATTTCCTTTATTTTAAATAGTTTTGTATAATATTAATTTAGATTTAGTACTTATTGTGATTTGCTAGGTTTTGATGCAGTGAACGTGTGTTGAATTTGGTGAAGCTGGCAAAACTAAGTGTTAATAAAGACAACATACGGGCAACATGTTTATACATTCGAGTTATATGTAATTACATTCTGTTGTATGTTCCTAAAAGTTGATATGTTGGTCAAGAAGTTATTTAACCAACTTACCATTGCATTGTGTATGGTGTCATATGGATCGCATGCCATGTTCGAGAAACCCTAAAATATTGCCTATATAAGAACATATATATGACAACCATTGTTTAGGGGATCGACCAGAGACAACTACTAAAGGCGAACTTGGTTCATATTTGGAGGGTTTTGGAGCTTAATTGAAGATATCTTGCAGTCTGGATCAAGAATACAAACCTAATTAGCGTGTATTCGCGTTAATCGGCTTAGTTTGTTTGTCTTTTCTATTCTGTTCTTTTGACAATGTTTAGCTACTGAGTCTCTAGATCAATACTTGATTCTACCGATATTATATAATATGTACACTTGGCTAGGTGTATGTGGATTAGTAATATGATGAAAATCTATTTATAAATTTAAAACTTACACACGTGAAACCCTTATTGGAATATTCACTTTTGCACACACCAATTTATTGTAGTTTTCATACTTGAGCATTGTATCACAAGTAGTAGTTCCAATGTCTTTCAAAATTGTGTTTTAGTTATGTATTGTAGTGCTCATATCCTTCGATCGATAGTATATCACAATTTTCATTAAATAGTTTATTACCTTTATTTCACGTCACTTGTATAGTAAAACTATGCCTAGTTTTTGTATTAGCCAATTTTAACAATGTAATGCATGTGAGATTAAATATATAAATGTAGTATTTAATCTTGTAGCCTATATAATCATTTATATTATATTAGATCAAAATATATTAATAACCTATTAATAATTAGTTGGTAATTGTTGATGGACCATATTACCCTTATTAACTAATTGGGTTTCCTCTTGGGTGTATAAATAAGGGGCTTATTAGAGAGTTAAAGGGTTACACACATTACACAATCAAAAAACCCTCATAACATCAATATTTCGTCTCTCTCCCCATTACCGAAACTACCCTACTTTCGGTTTCATCACCATCATTAACTTACACCCTAAGGAGGAATCAGATCATTCTGACAATCATGTCGAACTCAATGGCTGCATCTCTGACTGGATTCTCTGCTGGCATGTCTGCTGTAACAGGTATGTTAATTTATGTTTTCCATTACCCTTAAACAGAACTGATCCAACATGTGGTATCAGAGCATATGTTGATTAATCAGTTCTGGTTTTGTATCCATTATTCTGGGATCAAAAATCTGGAAAACGGAATTTTGAAAGTTCATAAAAATCACGGCTGTTTCGAGTCCTGTTACCGAAATCCCTGTTTTCGGAAAATAATTGATTGATAAATTGACTCGAAATCTTAATGGGTAACCTAGTATCCGAAATCTGTTAACTGAAATCATAAAATTTAGACTTCAGATCCCAGATTATGTTTTTATTTTTTGTTAGGGTTCATCATAATGTTCTAAGAAAACTC
This sequence comes from Helianthus annuus, assembly GCF_002127325.2. Lineage (NCBI taxonomy): Eukaryota > Viridiplantae > Streptophyta > Magnoliopsida > Asterales > Asteraceae > Helianthus > Helianthus annuus. The sequence goes on from NC_035447.2 coordinate 25,338,793, forward strand.
GAAAATTCCCCAAGATTTGGAATATAATTTAGATTAGTGGGTGTTTTTACTGTTTTGATCTTAATTTTATCTATTAAAGGTTTCGAAAAAACTGTTAAAGAGATAATCAGTTATTATTACGAAATCTTTTGATAATTTAGATCAGCAATAAAACAGGTAACACTATCCCACAATCCCTAAAATTTCGAGTTTTCAGTTATCATCACAAAAACAGCTGTTAACAGGGATTCGAGATCATCAGACTGCGAATCGAGACCATCAGATCTCGACTCGAGACCACAAGGTCTCGACTCAAAATCATAAGGGCTCTCAAATCTGTACTACTCGAGACCAAGGTTGCGACTCGAGACCATAAGGCTACAACTCGAGACTAAGGTTGCGACTCGAGACCTCATAACTAACTCGAGATCTCAAAACTTAGTCGAAACCTAACTCGAGACCATGACTCGAGACCTCACTCGAGATCTCAAAACTTAGGCTGTTTAAATGTGAACTAAAAATACTTGGTTTTGTTAACACTTAATTAATTAATCAGAATCAGATAATTTTACAAAACCAAAATAGCTTCACTTGAATGAGCTTCTGATGTATTAATTCTGGCCAAAGCTGATTTAATACATCTATTTATTGTTCAAGTATTATGAAAGCTATGTTGAGTATGCATTACAAACGTGAAATGTCTTAATTCTGGCCAAAGCTGATTTAATTCATTTATGTTTAGCAGGCTTGACAAGTGCATAACTAAAGTGATTGTCTCATTTCTGGCCAAAGCTGATTTGTCACGATTACTTTGCACACATGCTTAAATGATTACACTTCTGGCCAAAGCTGATTTGTCTTCGTTTAAGTAGAATTTTTAACTAAGTCTATTATTTTGATGTTAGTAATAGACATTATCACAGCTTCATAATTAAAATGGTCATTATTTATGCCTGCCTTAGTATAACATACCCATTAGATCACATTAGGACTTCTTCTTTTGTATCATAACTTGCTCATCTTATTTCCACTATCAGCACCCAATTGCGGGATTCCACCTTTGACTGGTGATAACTTTGCTGAATGGAAGGATGCCCTCATGCTTACACTAGGATTGCTAGACTTTGATTATGCTTTAAGAGAGACTAAGCCAGCGGACCTTACCGCTACAAGTACTGCTGCTGAGCAAATAGTCCATGATAAATGGACTAGGTGTAACCGCATGTCTCTCATGTTCATGAAGCAGTCCATTCATAACTCAATCAGAGGGGCCATTCCTGATTCTGAAGATGCTAAAACCTATTTGGCTTCTATGGAGAATCAATTCAAGGGAACATCAAAGGCACACGCAAGCACTCTTATCCTCAAGCTGGTGACAACTAAATATGATGGGAGGAGCGGCATTCGCGAACACATCATGATGATGCATGATATGGCCAATAAGCTGAAGGGCCTTGAGATGGAAATCAGTGATGGTTTTCTTGTTCACTTCATCATCACTTCGCTTCCTTCGTCCTATGAAGCATTCAAGATCAATTACAACAGTCAGAAGGACAAATGGACGATGAGTGAGCTGATTGCTATGTGCGTGCAGGAGGAAGAGCGTATGAAGATGGATCGCACTACTGATGTTGCAAACTTCACCACCTCCAGCTCAAAGAAGAGGAAGAACTCTTATCAAAGAAAGGATGCTTCTAAGGTTCAAAAGCCAAATCCAAATCCAAATCCTAATACAAGTACACCTTCCAGCTCTAAGAACTCCTTAGGCAAACCCTATTGCAAGTTCTGTAAGAAGACAGGACATAAGCAAAAGGAATGCCCTGACTTCAAGGAGTGGCTGGCTAAGAAAGGTAACGATTTTTTCATGATACTTGAGTCCTTTAATTTAAATGTTCCTGCTAATTCTTGGTGGTTTGATTCTGGTTCTATGGTTCATGTTACCAATTCACTTCAGGGATTCCTTACAATCCGGAAGCTGGGAAGAAACCAAAGAACACTTAAAGTTGGGGATGATCGGGAATTAGAAGTGAAGGCCATAGGAACATTACAATTATTTTTGAAAACTGGTTTATGTATTAAACTTTATGATACCTTATATGTTCCTGAGGTAACTCGGAACCTTGTATCAGGACCAAAGTGACGGTTTTGTCGTTTCTCATGGTCATCGCAAACTCTCTATTCTCTATGATTCCGTTGTTTATGGTACTGGCATTCTGGATGGTGGTCTCTATAGATTAGAACTAGATGATAATTTTTCCAAATCTTTGTTGTCATATAATATTAATGAATCACTCACAAAGATGGAAAAGAAACAAATTCGAGACTTAGAGACTTCATCTATGTTGTGGCATCAACGTTTAGGTCACATCTCAAGAGAACGATTAAATCGTCTCGTAAAGGATGAAGTCTTACCTCCTCTCGATTTCACTGATTTTGGAACTTGTGTCAAATGTCTTAAAGGCAAAATGACATCAGCGAATAAGAAAGGTGCCACTAGGAGCTCTAATTTATTAGAACTCATTCACACTGACATTAGTGGTCCCTATCAAATCGCTGGCATCACAGGACATACTTCATTTATCACTTTCATTGATGATTATTCTCGTTACATGTACTTGTATCTTATAAAGGAAAAGTCTGAATCTCTTACAACTTTTAAAGATTATAAAGCTGAAGTTGAAAAGTAATTAGATCGTCAGATTAAAGTTGTGAGATCAGACAGAGGCGGTGAATATTATGGATGACATACTGATGTGGGTCAAGCTCCTGGTCCATTTTATGAGTTTTGTAAGGGCCAGGGGATTGTGAACCAATACACCATGCCTGGTACACCTCAGCAGAACGGTGTCGCTGAACGAAGAAATCGTACCCTTATGAACATGGTGCGCAGTATGTTAGCCAACACTAATTTACCATTATTCCTCTGGACTGAAGCGTTAAAAGCAGCTGTTCATATACTCAATAGAGTTCCTTCTAAGTCTGTCCCTAAAACTCCTTATGAACTTTGGACAGGAAGGAAACCGAGTCTTAAATATATGAAAGTATGGGGCTGCATTGCTGAAGCAAAACTCTATAATCCTTTCCTAAGGAAACTTGACCTTAAAACAGTTACCTGCTTCTTTATCGGGTATCCTGATCATTCAAAGGGTTATCGTTTCTATTGTCCTTCCCATGTCACCCGTATTGTTGAAACCAAGCGTGCTGCGTTCCTGGAGGATTTCAAGGTCAGTGGGAGCAGTACCAACCCTTACGAAGAATTGCAAGAAGTACAAGACGCGGGGGGAGAGACTCGTCGCTTACCATTACTCCGTTTACTCCTCTTGTACCCCATGCAACTGCACCTGAAGCCACTGCACAAACTCCATCTCCACAACCAGAACCCATCATACCTCATAACGAAGGCACATCAAACGCTCAAAACCAAGACAATGTTGAACCCGAAAATCAGCTCAGGAGGTCATCTAGGCAGAAACGGCCTACTAATTGGGATGATTATGTTACCTACCTAACTGAAATGGATGCTGGAAAGCTCAATGATCCTATCTCTTATAATGAAGCCATTAGCAGTGATCAGTCTTCTGAATGGAACAAAGCAATGATTGATGAGCTTGAATCCATGAAGAAAAATGACGTTTGGGATTTGGTAGAATTACCCAACGGTGTCAAACCTGTAGGTTGTAAATGGGTGTTCAAAAACAAAACTGGATCTGAATGGGAACGTTGAACGCTATAAAGCGAGATTGGTTGCAAAGGGCTACACTCAGAAAGAGGGAATTGATTATCAAGAGGCGTTTTCACCTGTCTCTCATAATGATTCATTAAGGATCGTTATGGCCCTAGTAGCTCATTTTGATTTAGAGCTGCATCAGATGGACGTCAAAACTGCTTTCCTTAACGGAGACTTAGACGAAGATGTTTACATGAAACAACCTGAAGGCTTTAAACCTGAAGGTCAGGAGCATCTAGTCTGTAAGTTGAAGAAATCCATTTATGGGTTAAAACAAGCATCACGTCAATGGTATCTCAAGTTTGATGAAGTCATGAAAGGCAAGGTTTTATGAAGAATCAAGTGGATCAATGCACCTACCTCAAGATGAGTGGGAGTAACTTTACTATACTTGTCCTTTACGTAGATGATATTCTATTGGCAAGTAATAGTTTAGACATGTTGCATGAGTCGAAGCGGTTACTCTCGCATAACTTCGACATGAAGGATCTCGGAGATGCTTCTTACGTCATTGGCATCGAAATTCACCGAGATAGACACAAAGGGATCTTAGGATTGTCTCAAAAGACTTACATAGATCGTGTCCTTACACGTTATAACATGCAACAGTGCAAACCCTCCGTCGCTCCAGTAGTTAAGGGAGATGTTTTCGGTTCATTCCAGTGTCCGACAACAGAGGTTGAAAAGGAGCAAATGAGCCAGATACCTTACGCGTCAATAGTCGGGAGCCTAATGTATGCTCAAGTCTGTACTCGCCCAGATATCGCTTATAATGCTGGAATGCTAGGCCGTTATCAGACTAATCCTGGCCAAGATCACTGGAAAGCAGCTAAGAAGGTCCTTAGATATCTGCAAGGGACGAAAGACTATAAACTGACCTATAGAAGAAGTGATCATTTAGAAGTGGTAGGTTATTCTGATTCTGACTTTGCCAAATGCAAAGATGACAAGAAATCCACTTCGGGCTACATCTTTATGTTAGCAGGCGGACCTATCTCATGGAAGAGTCATAAACAACAGTTAACTACAACTTCCACAATGATGGCAGAATACATTGCTGTTTACAACGCAACCTGTCATGGAATGTTGCTTAGAAATCTAATCACTGGACTCAAAATTGTTAATTCCATTTCTAGACCATTGAAGCTTTACTGTGATAACTCAGCTGCCGTTAGTTTCTCGAACAGTAACAGTTCGACTGGAGCTGGTTTATATCTCGATACAAAATATTTGTTCGTACGTGAACGAGTTGAGGAAAATAATCTTTGTATTGAGTATATTAGTACTAAAGATATGCTAGCGGATCCGATGACTAAAGGTCTCCCACCTAAAGTTTTCGAAGAACATGTATCGAATATGGGACTTACTAAAGACCTTATTTAATGGCATATTGTACTAGCTTATGTTTTAATTAATAAAATTTCCTCAGTTTGATTTTGTATGTCTCTAACATATGTTCTGCCGGTGTAATGACATATAGACAAATATAAATACAAATCAGACGCTAAAGGGCTTATACATATTTTGATCGTAACTATTAGGTTTTAAATTGAGGCTATAGTATGATTAATGGGGGTCCTGAGTCGAATGATGATTCAACGGCTGTATTTCTCTACTATAGTTCTTGGTTTAAAGCTAAAATTGAGTGTTAACTCCTGGCCAGGCTTACCTAATACTCATGATAAATGATTACTTGGCTAAGTGGGAGAATGTGAGATTAAATATATAAATGTAGTATTTAATCTTGTAGCCTATATAATCATTTATATTATATTAGATCAAAATATATTAATAACCTATTAATAATTAGTTGGTAATTGTTGATGGACCATATTACCCTTATTAACTAATTGGGTTTCCTCTTTGGTGTATAAATAAGGGGCTTATTAGAGAGTTAAAGGGTTACACACATTACACAATCAAAAAACCCTCATAACATCAATATTTCGTCTCTCTCCCCATAACCGAAACTACCCTACTTTCGGTTTCATCACCATCATTAACTTACACCTTAATGAGGAACCAGATTATTCTGACAATCATGTCGAACTCAATGGCTGCATCTCTGACTGGATTCTCTGCTGGCCTGTCTGCTGTAACAGGTATGTTAATTCATGTTTTCCATTACCCTTAAACAGAACTGATCCAAATGCAACCTTGATAATACCACGTTGTACAAAAAGGACTTATCGGTTCAAACTACAAAGGGATTTATAGTGGCGGATGCATGATTTATTTCCAGTGGTTTTTTTAGATACTTATTGATTTTTTTCTAAATCATACAAGGTTTTTACTATTGTTCTTCTAAACCAAGTGGGTTCCTGTAAACTCACAAAACATGATTGGAACCGCCCCTAGAGATTTGAAGTATGTAATTCACTTAGTCTACTTTGACATAGTATAAGATTTTTATAAAGAGATTAGCAAAATGTCTTCCTATGTTTTACAATATAATTAATGAAGTGGTAAGTTGCTAGGGTATTTTCGCATAGGTTGGAAATTTAAACCAACTTTCAAAATGAAGTGGTGTACGTGACGTAAAGTTGATGTATTACACATTTCTCACATAACACCTGTCTAAGAGCCTAAGAGGGTAACTTCTTTATTATCGTTAGAGATTATTTTTTTTCCTTGTATTTTTCATCTAAGAGGGTAACTTCTTTATTATCGTTACTATGTTATAGACCCATGTGTTACATGTGTTTAAGGATAGAAAATTAGAAAATGAAAAACTTTAAGATAATCATGGAGGTGATCAAGTTCTTTGGAAAAAAATGCGTGTTTGGGTTTATATATAAACTTGAATGAGTTTTTAAAAATAAATATGTTATTGTTGAGGTTGGTTGTGTTTGAAAGACATAGCAATTATAAATTTTGAATTTGTTTATATTTCATATTATTTCTTGCATCACGCATAATAAATATAAATTTTGATGTGAATACATATAACCCTAATATGAACTATACATACAAAGTTAAAGAAAAATATAACATTACTCATTTTAAATGATGCGTTTAGAATTTTTTTTTAATACAAAAAGATTCGTATATTTTATTTCAAATTAATATTTTGTTATTTTAAAAAGTGTTATCAGATAGAAAATGGAATGAAATTAGTTCATTATCTAAGATTATATATATTGTTTGTATATATGTTTAACATTTGTGAAAATGATAATAACAAATTATAAACATAAGGTTTGAAATTTTATGTTACATCAAATAGTGATGGATGTATATATTTTTGGTTATCTCATCTTCTTTTGATAAGTATAATTTTAGTTATTAAAGTAGAGATATTATATTAAAGTATAGGTAAATAGATAACTAATATTAAGAATTAAGAATATTGAAAAGATATAATCATAAATATAAGATTATTTTAATATATATATATATATATATATATATATATATATATATATATATAGGGAGCCGATAAAATGAAAACCACTCCCAGTTGTAAGAACCGCGAGAACCATTTTCCACCAATCGGACTTTGCCACGTATACAATATTCTTTTATAATCTAAAGGGTATTTTAGTCATTTACCTCATATGTCAAATCTCTCTTTCTCTCTCTGTCAGCATTTAATATCACCAGACTTTCATCACATCTCTCATCTTTCTTTCTCTTAAATCTCTTATAAATATAAAAGAAAATAAAGGGGAAAGGATAAAAGGAAATTGGGCATCTCCTTCTCTCCATCGTCAACAACACAGAAGACCATCTCCTAAACTAACAATCACCAGAAGACCATCTCCCATCTTCTCTCAACCTCCCAACCAAACTAACAATCACCAGAAGAGAGAGTGGGCAGCGACTGTTCGGCGGCGGTAGAGAGAGAGGGCGGCGACTGTTCAAGCAAGGCGGCGCCACCGCCACTACGGTGACGATGATGATTATGATGATACGCGATAAAGATGATGATACGAGATGGCGAAGATGGTGATATTGAAGATGATGATGATGACTGTGGTTGACCGGTGACCAATCCCCGACGGCGCCGGTAGTGACCGCCGGAGTTCCAGTAACGTTTCCAACTTCTCATCTTTGTTTCAAATTCTTTGTAGATCCACAATCTTTGAGCCATTTCGTTATCGTTTCAGGTAGTAGTGGTGATGCGGGGGTTATGGTTTTGACGGAAGTAGTCTTTGGTGGTTCGAGTTTAGGTTTGTTTCGGGTTCACTTCGATTTAGGGAGGTTCATCTCGGTTCGGTTCAAGCCCCAATTCCGGGTCAACTCAATTAACGTCATACTTGTTCGGTCAACTAAAGTCAACCGGTCAACTGGTCAAAGATGGTCAAACTGCCGATCAACAGCAGTCAACGACGGTCAAAGCCAGACCCAGTAAAAGTTTAAACGGCGCGAAATCTTATTAGTTTTAAATTATTACCGTGCAAAACGAGCTCGAACCAAATAATTTGCGGAATTATTAGTTAAAATTTACTTGGATTTACTAATTTTTTCGTTTATATAAGTTGATCATACGTACATATTTGTTTAGTAATTGTTGAAGTTTGAAAAATAACGATAACTTGTGTTGTCGGGGCGGCCAAAAAACAGAGGAAACTCTGCCCATTTTTTTGTAAAGTAAAACGTAAACTTTTTAACGTAAAAAGTAAAACGTAAACTTTTTAACGTAAAACGTAAACTTTTTAATGTAAAACGTAAACTTTTTAACGTAAAACGTAAACTTTTTAACGTAAAACGTAAACTTTTTAACGTAAAACATAAAACGTAAAACGTAAACTTTTTAACGTAAAACGTAAACTTTTTAACGTAAAACGTAAACTTTTTAACGGAAAACGTAAACTTTTTAACGGAAAACGTAAAAAGTTTAACGTAAAACGTGAAAAGTTTAAAAAGTTTAACGTAAAACGTAAACTTTTTAACGTAAAACGTAAACTTTTATGTAAAAACTATTTAACGTAAAACGTAAAACTTTTTCTACATAAATTGTAAAATGTAAAAAAAAAAAACTGTGTGATAAAACGGCGCCAAAACAAGGGGCGTGAAAACGGGGCATAAAAACACCGCGAAAAAAACAGGACGTAAAAAACGGTGCCTTAAAAAAACGACGCTTGAAATAGCCGAGCGTAAAAAACGGCGTGCAAAAACGACGCGTTAAAAAACGATGTGTAAAAAAGCCGGGCGTAAAAACGACGTGCAAAAACCGGCGCGAAAAAACGTGAAAAAAACGTGTAAAAAACGACGCGTTAAAAAACGTGAAAAAAACGACGCGTTAAAAGAACGTGTAAAAAACGACGCGTTAAAAGAACGTGAAAAACGATGCTTTGAAAAAAACGTGTAAAATACGACGCGTTAAAAAACGTGAAAAATACGACGCGTTAAAAAAATGACGCGTTAAAAAAACGTGTAAAAATCGACGCTTTGAAAAAATGGCGCGTAAAAAACGTCTCCTTCAAAAAATGACGCTTGAAAAAGTCTGGCGTAAAAACGGCGCGTTAAAAAAACGACGCTTGAAAAAGCCCGGCATGCAAAAACCGGAGCGCAAAAAAGTTTGTCTTGTTAAAAAAACGGCGCGTTAAAAAACGACGCCTGAAAAATCCGGGCGTAAAAACGGGGCGTAAATAAAACGGCTCTTCAAAACATTTTTTTTGAACAAAATCTTAAAAAAAATTATCATATAAATCTTATTTTAAAATATTCTTTAAAAAATTGTTTTTTAATAAAAGTAATTAATGAATAGGATAAAAAAAGGCAATTAAATATAATATACATAAAAGGACAAAAAAGCAATTTTACTTAAATACCCTTTAACAATAAAATATTAAAGACATAATAAGAAAAAAAGAATTTAATATTACTTTTAACTACTTTTAATCTCATCCATCCATTTTGAAGATCTAATGGCCAAAAAGTGGTTCCCGCGGTTCTTACAACTGAAGGTGCTTTTCATTTTAGCGGTCCCCTGTATATATAATCATAAATATAAGATTATTTTAAAATATATATATATATATATATATATATATTAAATTCAATCATTTAATAATATTTATATTAATTTACTTATTATTTATTATGTTTGAGGTAATATGATAAATTGCCATATAGACTTTTAGTGGAATCTTTTATTATAAAAGAATGTTATATGGCATTAAAGGGATCTTTTTATTAGTATTAGATAAGAGATTATTTTTTTTTCTTATATTTTTCATGTCTTTATCAATTGCGCGTTACTATAGTTTTCAATTAAATGTTATTGAATCCATAACATAATTTTAACTAATCAAATAACCACTCAACTTTCTTATATTAACTGTTATTAATTTTCTCTTTAATGCATCACATTCAATACGTTTTGATTTTATTTTAAACAGTATTACTATTAATTGACATTTACTTTAAAATATAGATACAATTTTACTTTTATATAATATTAATTTATATGGAATTAAATACATCTTTTAAAATTGCACCATCGTTATAATATTTTCTATTAACACTCGTCCTCTTTATAAAACTTTGTTATAAAGTTGTTAGCTCTCAACTTATTTATTTATTTTATAATTCATAAAATAGAAATATTGAAAGTAATTAAATTCCAAAGAGAATAGTACACTCTTTTTTTTTTTTGAACGGCCAACGAATCCTCCAAATGGGTTACTGGCGAAATTCACCACATCGTGATACACTCGCCTTCCGAACCGGGGAAAACCCCCACCTAGGGCCGAAGCCCGTGAACACTCGCCCGAAGGCACGACAGTGCGGTAAGGTAAAACCCGCTCAGTTCAAGGATCGAACTAGCGATCGCCGCCTACTCGCCTAGTCTCCCATCATCACCAGGTGCCACAGAAACTAAATGCTAGGGGCAGGAATTGAACTTGAGTCACTTGGAACACAAGGTCTCTCCCTTACCACTCCACCACTAGCTCATTGGCTAACAGTACACTCTTTTTAAGTGTTGAATCAGAAAGTCTCTTGAGAGTGACTTAAAAGAACTCTAAAATATTGTTTTAGGGGGGCTCTATATATTACGTGTAAACACTTAGGTAGATGTATAGACACTTAGATGTTTTGAATGTGAGCATGAATTAACAATTGTAAAACGATAACTTAAAGGTTTGTGAGTTTGAAAGTTTGTTACAAAGACATACATGTGATAAATCACATAACAACCTCATTGTCATTGAGCACATGGTTGCAAAAGTCAGTAGACGCTCCTTAGTCTATCGACCGGGGAGTTGAGAGTACTCGGCCTAGCTGGAGAGTACTTAGTGAGTACTCGTATATGTTAAATTATTAAAAAAAATAGTTTTCAGAAATTAAATACATTTCAAATAACATAAATTTACTAGTATTTATTAAAAATAGATGAAAATGATATTTATTCTTTAATATGGTAGACATATAAATTATGTTTTAATTTTTTAAAGTCAAACTCGGCCGGAGTTGACCTACTAGATTCGATTTTGCCCAAGGTTGACCCCGTTTCATCGATTCCAAGTAATTAGGCGGAGTTGAAGAAAGTCGCATCGGCAGCCTACCTTGTAACGACTAATAGGAGAGTGCTTGACCTTGGAGGCCTTGTTTTACAACCATTGAGCATATCAATTTGGTGCTTTACTAATTAGTGATCGTATACACATCTGATCAACGTAGTTGATACTACATTAAAAACATGTTATTTATGTAGGTCCGTTTTCGGAGGATCGATCACGAAACCAAATGCCTGTTTATAACAAACACGGTCACGAGTGCGGAATCCCCATGACGATGCAAACCAAACACAGAAATATCAAGAACACGATGTAACCAAAGATTCACAGTCTATTGATTAAACGGATGAGAACAAACATCAAACACATACACACAATGTTTGAAGGTAAACCTCACAGTAGGATATGCTCTCATCGTTTCACACAGAAACCAAGTGTGGTTTATATAGGCAGCCCAACCCAAACATGACGAAACACATAAAGGGCCTTGACGAAAAACCATGGTCGACGAATAACCAGGTTATTCGTCACTGTTCATGACGAAACATAGTGTGACCAATAACAAGGTTTTTCGTCACACACATGTACGACGAAAGAGGGTCTTTCGTCGAGGGCTGCAAAAACAGAACAGCTGCAAACTGTTGACAGTTTGCAGCAGAACTTGAATAAACACACAGACAACATAAACTACCAACATATGCAACATGCATCAGTTTTAAAAATACATACCAAAAAGACAAACTGTCGAACCAAAGCAAGATAGGAGATATCCGACTTGGTCGACTGACGGAACATATAGACTCGATAAATAAAAGACCGTAAAATACAACGCTACTAAAGAACAAGTTACAGACTCCAAAATATGTACCAACAAACTCCCCCTTGTCTGTTACTTGGTCTTTGGTCTTCAATCTTCAGTCTTCAGTGTTTCGCGGACCACGAACTGCCAGCGTGGATCCCACGATAGTAACAAAAGCAAGTGACGCGCTGAAATCGTAACGCTTGATGCGCGTCCTTCTCTTCGTAAAAGATATCATGTCGGAATAGCTTGTTGATGTCGGCCGCGGACATGTTTACTATCCACATCGGGTCGAGCATGCGGAAGTTTTCTTGATCGCCCTTAAACACAATAACGGCTTCGTGCGAATCTGAGTCGTAAAACCATAAATCCATGTCTTCCAAAAAGTTCTGTTTCATTGGCACCAAAGGAATCTTGTCCATAACCTTCGCCGGCTTATAAACAATCTTGTATCGTGCCGTGTTGGTTGATGGATCTAAGGTGAACTTGATTTGCTGATAGATTGGAAACTTAGGCTTGTACAACTCGTCTTTCCAGCCTGTCCTCTTGTTCATCTTTATCTTGCGAGCAAACAACATTGCTCCTTCGAAGTTTGAGTGATTAATGAGCTCAAGCTTTGTTAAGGCTGCAACATCATAAAATGGTAAGGACAAAATGCTCAGCAGCGACCTGAAATACCGAATACCGTATTCACGTTTGATGGCCATGCAGTGGATTTCCTTTACAAACATCCAGCAAAGAATCTTTCCGTGCAAGTTCTCTTTCTCGTATTTCAGGTAGTCGACTTGAACTGCAGCTTGCATAAGCTTAGAGACTTTGGATAGGAACTGCTATCTCCACTCTGTGAACGCATCCGAGGCATTATCAGAAGGATCATGATTTTTCAATTTTTCATCGATGACGTCCACGTTTTCCTTCAACCATTCTTCATTAAAGGGAGTGAACTCAGTCCCGTCTTCTCGCACATAGGAAGACTTCTTATCACCGCCTTCAAAGACAATCTCTTCAACATTTTCTAAATTTGTTGTTTCCGGCTCGCTTGGAATATCATCAATAGCAGCATCATCAATTTTTTTCATTTCATTCAACGCTTGCAATTGCTCATGTGAAAGGTCAGAAACAATCTTTCCCTCTTCTAGAACTTCTCCAGTAATAGGATGCATAACCTGTAAAGCAAGATCAGCAGAGCTAGGAACAGAGGATGTACCAGCCATAGAGCTTTCAATGTAAGAACTGCTCTCTAGTTGTTGTACTTCTTCTATGATCCCACCAGAGGTTCCTTGTGCCGATTCAATCTGCGATGGCTTGAAGATAACAATTTCAGTAGATGCAGTGGCTGGCGGTTGCTCAGATGTCACAGAAGGGTCAGGGTTACTCGGATCCTCAGAATCATGATCCTGTTTCTTCAAGGCTTCCTGTTGTTTGCATCGATCACCCCACAAAACGTTAACATGCTTTCTTACAGCCTCGAAACCATTAGTGATTCTCTTGACCCCATCTGTTATCTTGTTATTGCGGATGTGGTACCACTCTTTCATGTCGTCATGCTTTTCTTTAAGAGTTTCGGCCAACCTTTTAACCTCGATGCTTCTTTCTTTCAAGCGGTTCATCTCAATACCACGAGTGTTATCTGCAGCTCGCATTTGTTGCAATTGACGTTCTCTTTCTTCATCAGCAGCCTTCAAGCATGTATTCTCAGCCTTCAGTTGTTCTATCTCTGCTTATTGGCGTGTGATCTCAGCTTGTTGACGCCCAATAATGGAATTTAATGTATTTATCTCCAATTGTTGTTTGATCATGTCGCTTCTTGTAAGGTTGATCATTGCCGATTGCATATCAATTTGACCTGCAGTAGCTTGCAATTGAGAAAACAGGAAATCTACCTTTTCAACTTGCTGCATCTGAGAGAATCTACTTTGTCTGCGCTCTGAGGTTGGTTGAGAAGTTGTTGCTCGAATAGTGGATGCTATTGAGCGAGCAGGTTCTTGTGGTGTAACCGTAGGAGTTTCAGCAGCTGAAGTAACCATGGGAGTTGGTTCAGATGATCTTGGAGGAGACGATATGAGAGTAGCAGCTTCATTGGCCGTGAATCCAAGGTTCGGATTCATATCTGCTTCTTGAATAGGCTCTTGCTGTGGAATGGACTGCTGCACAGATGAATCACCAATGTTCTTCCTTGCCTTTTTCTTTCTACGAGTGGCAGTTTGTTTCCTTTTTAAACGTTCAGCTTTAGTATCTGAAGGAACGTATTCATCATCATCATCCCCTTGTCTAATCTTCCTGACTTTTCTCACACCACGTTCATCGAGATAGAACTCGTATCCAGGCTCAGATCAATTATCATCAGACTCCGAATCCTCTGCATCACCTCTAGCCGAACTAGCACTAGCTGTACCAACAGCAGATGCACCAGCAGCACCAGCATCTCCACCATCACCACCTTCATCATCACCATTATCGTCACTGTCGCTTTCAGTAGAATCACCGAAAATATTGATCTTTTTGCGACCAAACTTGTCTTCCATCATCTTTTTCAACTTTGGCTCCTCGTCATCCGATTGGCTGTCATTGTGACGCCATTTGTCGTTTTCTGGAGCGATGTAGTCTGTCTTATCAAGAGCACCAAACAACTTCCTTGGCGGTTTGCTTTCTTTGTATCTATTCACTGCAATGCCCCTGAATATCTTTAGTGAATGCTCGATCATCGTATCTATCTTTAGAATATCATTATCAGCCTTTGGAAGATTGGGATGTTGGACATTCATGATCATTTGCAAAAATCGAGGATACATCCAGAACTTAATCCCTGTTGTACGGCCACCGGTTCTTTTCATATTATCCTTCATGTTAGCATAAATGTACTTCGAGATGCTAAACGGTTTGTTTAGCACCAAGGCCACCATGAGTCCCAGTAGATCATTGCCTGCCATGTCGTAGCCAGCTCGTCTGTTGCTAATACACTGAATGAGTACATGCAGTAGAAACTTGTAGCGTATCGGCAAATCTCCTTTGTTGATTTGACTTCTGAAAATATCACCGGTACACTTCATCCTAAGCAAACAACCGTGTGTGCACATTATTGGAACAGAATACGGTGCATTCGGATCATCTTGAAGTTATAGTACGGTGTTTAAGATATCCGGAGAGACATTCACATTCACTTGGTTAACTTGCCCTTGTATAAGCTCAGTTCCGTCAACTTCAATGACGATCGCTGAATTCCAGAAATCTTTGATGAGCGACTTGTAAACCGGTGTTGAAAAAGTAACGGCTTTGTTTATCCGAGATTCCCTTATCCATTGAGTGATCTCCTTCAGTTCTGAAAACTTCCCATCAGGATCAAGGTGTGCAATCATGTTGTGACGTTTTTCGGACATGAATTGTTCTTCCGGTTTGTTAGTTTTCTTAGTCGCGGGCTTGCGTTTCTTTTCTTTTGGTTCCATTCTGTATTCGAAAACATCCACAATAAGGTATAATGTCATATTATATGCATTAGACATATGTCTATACATGTTAATGTATGAAGTGGACAGTCAACATGCATATACACATCTTCTGTGAAAGTGCACACAACAGAAAAATTTTCTAAGTGTTGGATGATGAAAGACCAACACTATGACGAAAAACATGCTTTCATGGCGAAAAACCCTTGGTCAAACAGAGTCAACATTGACCTTTGACCCTGGGTTTTTCATCGACAGTCTTTCGACGAAAAACACTCCTTTGTTAAACAGGTTATTCATCACAGATGGTATGAAGAAATACGTATTTCGTCGTCAGAGGTATTTCGTCGTCAGTTAGGGTTTTTCGATGGACAACAATTTGGGGGTTTTTCGAAACAACGGGTTTTTTGCCGATTGAAGTTGAATCGACGATGATTCAGAAAAAAATCAAACACCATGACACTTTGTTTAACCACAAACAAACCCAGAAGTGTAACCGACACGAGTTCAATCCGAAAATACACCCAAAACAGTTTAAACAACAACCAATATCCCATCCCCTGTTTTGGTACCTGAAAACATAAAACCAAATCAATGTACAGAACTACATATACACCCTATGTTTATCAGATTTCATGAAAACCAAGAGTAACAACAAAGTAATAAGAAGAAATCAAATAATAAGGGTGTCCGAGGGTTTCTAAAGCATTCAAGCAAAACAGAGAGGTCTTTCAAGAATCTAGACATGAAAATAAGCCACTTGTATACCTTGATTTGATGAGAATTTTGAAGAAAATAAAGTGGGTTTGAAGTCGGTGAAAGGGAGGTATGGGGGTTGCTTGTGGGAGAAGATGAACAGGGTGAGTAGGTTTGAAAAAGTGAGGCCACTGATGTACTGGGACCCCTTATATAATCAGTCGCTCCGACGAAAAACCAATCCCTGACGAAAAACATTTTGGGCTCGACGAAAAACCTTGTTGGGCTTGAACAGTAAGCCCATGACGAAAATCCATAAGGCCCAAGGTTTTCCGTCGTGACCTCGATGAAAAACAGGTTTTTCGCCGTGACAAATTTTAAATTTGACCAAGATTGCAACCCCGTTGACTTTGAAGGGTTTTTCGTTGACCTTTAGATCTTTCGTGGACCTAAAGGTTTTTCGTGAAACATTTTATTTGAAATTACCAAGTCCAGAATTTGTACACTTTGAACAGATTTTATTGATTTGATCAGATTTTCATTGTGATTGAGTTTACCAAATGCAAAGGACATTTTATGAATTCGGTTTCAGGTTTTTTTAGCAGAAAACTCCAAGTATCAACTTCGGCTAATCAAAAACAAACTTTACAACTTACACTAGAACTGAAATTAAAGTGCGGTAAACTAATGAGATGCAATAAAAATCAGTAAACGACTGTACAATTGTCAAACATTTTGCCAGTTTCAAGGAAAAAGAATCATACCAGCTTACGGTCTTTGTCATCATGGTTTTTGTTTCGATTTAAAGCTTTGGATAAGTATACTACCACGATTATCGATATTGTTGTCCACATAAGCTCAAACTGATCAAATGTAATCATAATTAGGAGATACGATTTACGGTAAGGGTTATACTTACAAGTCGGTGTTCATCCACTCACAACACATTCCCGTATCAAGGTATGCACGAGAGTTCATCTTATCAGTGAGTATACCGCTTATCATCTGTTTGAATGTATAAAAGATGTGAGATACTCACTTAATTTTTATTGTAAACAAGCCCTTTGTGATAGAATCACTTATTGATAAGGAACTTGATTTTCAGATGCATGAGGGCACAGGAGCAAGTCCGTGAACAGGTCAGTCCTAACGTACAGCAAAGAGACAAACTTGACTCCTGGATAAATGTGATATAAAATCACTTATTTTGTTTGGACATGTGATTGTTGATCACTTATTGAGGTCGGATGCAATATGTATACGTATGTATAGTATCATGGATGATCTTGACTTCGTCCCCGTTATTTTTAGATAAAAGATAAAACCATGATACCTGTTATGGCTCATTTTCTAAGCATACATATCCTGACCAATATCCTGCCTTTGTTTGTTTATTTGTGACCAGGATGCGGGAAGAGGATATTGCTAACACCTTGGGCGATATCCTGAGGTTTATTAATTAACCACGTGCAGGTTAAAGGCTGAGACTTGCTAACGGTCAAGAGGACTTCTTCTCCTCAAGACTCGGGCGAGTTTGTTGAAAGAGAGACGTTGAGCCCGAAAGACCAGGACTGCAACGTTCGATGAAGGAATATTCGGTGGATCCCGGAAGTTTAGGATAGTTTGTTATTTTATCTTTACTATAAATAGATGGGGGCGGATCAGTTTAAGGCACACAATCTCCACTAACACTCTCGCATACTTTCACTTTCTAGCTCATTGCAAACAACACACTTGTATTCGAATTTCATTGTAACACTTAGTCGATCCGCACCACATCCTGCACTATATCCTGATATTTGAAGCAATAGAAGAACAAGGCAGCTGCGATTGTCAGCTCCCGAGGTTTTATGCCGGCGATCTAGATTGATCAAGGGCTTTCCTCGTACATCTCGTGTCGTTTACTTTACTTTTTTGCTCATTGTTTGATCACAGATACGACTCAATATCCTGAGCCGTATCCTGAAACTGTATTTGCAAATAACTCAATTAACACTTTTTTGAACACATTCTCTTAGCACACTACCTCACTTAACTAATTTGATCACTTAATTGCTTCGGTAATTTTTGACAAAAACAATTTGGCGCCCACCGTGGGGCAAGTGGTGCTCTCTTTACTAAAATTTTTTGTCAAATCGCTAATCAGTTTTCTATTTTCAAAACTTTTTGCCACATTGTCCATAATGGCATCAAGATCAAACATGAGTTCTTCCACTGTGTCTGCTACAACTTCTGCTACTACTGGTCCGGTGCTTCCACCACCTCCTCCAAGGATGCAATCTTCTTCGCAACCTCAGGACATTATCCCTACTCGGAATGTTCAGGGATCTGCTACGATTTTGGCTTCTAATGATGAAATTCTAACCTTATTTGGGAGTGTGCAGGAACAAATGAGGCAGCAACAGGAAACAAACCAGATGCTGTTGAGGGAGATACAACTCCTGAAATCCGGCTCGAGCAGACCTGCTGAGGATATCGTCACTCCATTACAGCCCAGAACTTTGAACTTTAGTTCAGCTGTGTATACTGAGGATAATAGGGGGAATATTGTGCCCAGCCTTCCTCAGAATCATACTCCTGAAATACCCTCCTCGGTTAGGATGTCAACCGTGAGGAGCTCAGGATATGCTTCAGGATATGGGCAGAATCCTCCGACTGGTAACGTATCTAATAATAATAATGCTATTGCCACTAACAGTGTTGGATCTTTGCAGGATACAGCTGTAACGTCCGAATTATCCAGGGAGCTTCAGAAGCTAAAGGATATGATATCCAGTGTACCTGGGGTGGTGCGGCCAATTCCTGAAGTATCCCAGGATAGCCACAGGATATCTCGGTTCATACGTCCTATTTGTGATGCTGAAATCCCAAAAAGATTTCAGACTCCGAACATGAAGCTTTACGACGGAACCACGGATCCTGAAGAGCATATTGCCCAATATAGGGAAAGGATGGAGATCAACCCTATCCCTCCGGATCTCAAGGAAGCTTTCCTGTGCAAGGGTTTCGGTTCTACTCTGATAGGATCAGCCTTAAAATGGCTGTTAAATGTTCCTCCGCATTCGATTACATCATTTGCCACTTAGTGAATTTATTTAATAATCAATTTTCTTGCAGTCGGAGTTTTGAAAAACTAACCAGTGATCTCTACAGGATACCTCAAGGACCTCAGGAATCCTTGAGGGACTATGTGAACAAATTCAGTCGAGAATCCTTGGATATCCCACATCTTGATTTTGCAACAGCTGTGCAAGCTTTTAAGATGGGGTTGCAAAAGGACTCTCAGTTTTATCAGGATCTTGTAATGAATCCCTGCAGGAATCTCGACGAGGCTCGTAACAGGGCTCTAAGATATATTCGATTGGAGGACGACAAGAAAATGCAAGAAAGGATGAATGCATCCTCAACATACGAATCAACTAACAGGAAGTCAGAATCCTCGTACAAACCCTACCGCTCCAAGCCATATGCAGAAATGATAACAAGAGAGTGAATGCTGTTGAAGACGAGGATCCCGAAGAATATCCTGAATTATCCGAATATTGTTTTTCTGTTAATATACCTGAACTAATGTATGCTATGCAGGGTCTGGGAGATAAAGCCAGGTGGCCTCGGAATAATCAACAAAAAGCTGATTGGAAGGATAAATCCAAATGGTGTGCCTTCCATGAGGATTTCGGACATATTATGGAGGATTGCATTGCCTTGAGGAAGGAAATAAGCTATATTCTGAGCAAGGGATATCTAAAAGATTTCTTGGGAAGAAAGAAGAATAAAGGACAGGATACTGAAAAGGATCCTGAACGAGCAGCCTCACCTCCCGCGGATGCCAAGATAATCAACTTTATTTCGGGAGGATCAGACATTTGTGGGACTTCGTATTCGGCGGCGAAGAGACATGCAAAAGAAGCTAAGGCTGAGAGGGGAGACAAACCTGTCAGGATGACTACCCTCACAACTGACAAAGTGATCACTTTTGATGCAGATGACCGGGATACTGTCCAGGATCCTCACCATGATGCTCTGGTAATAACGTTATATGTGGCTAACCATTTTGTACGCAGGATACTGGTTGATAATGGCAGCTCTGTCAACATAATCCAACTAGAAACTCTGAAGAGAATGAATGTATCTCCAATGGATATCACTTCAAAGTCTACCGTGCTTGTTGGGTTCAGTGGAGAGGCTAGAAACACAGTGGGAGAGATAAAGTTGCCAGTATACGTTGAAGGAGTCAACAAGATACAACGTTTCTGTGTGATGGATTCTCTATCCTGCTATAACATCATCCTAGGAAGACCGTGGATTCACGATATGAAGGCCGTACCATCAACGTATCACCAATGCATCAAGATCCCTACCCCTTGGGGAGTTGTCAAGATCGACAGTGATCAGCAAGAGGCGAAAGAATGTTACTCATCCTCAATGAAATCCTCGACCAAACCAAGTGCAGCATAGCAATTAAAGATGCGGGCCCAGGATATCGTGGAGAATCCGGAGCAGGATGTGAAGAAAGTTATCCTGGATCAGGATAATCCTGATATCTCGGTGCTCGTAGGGACCAATATCCCTCAGGATATTGAAGAGCAATTAACTAACTTTCTGAAATGCAGGATGTCAACATTCGCATGGAAGCATGAGGACATGACAGGTATATCCAAAGACATTATTACACACAAGCTTGGAATTGACAGGTCATTCAAGCCTATACAACAAAAGAGAAGGAAATTCGCCCCTGAGCGGAATGCAATTATCCAAGAGGAAGTTGAAAGATTATTGAAGTCCAGGATGATTAAAGAAGTCAAATTCCCTAGATGGCTAGAAAATGTGGTAGTGGTTCAAAAGAAGAATGGGAAGTGGAGAGTCTGTGTAGACTACATGGACCTGAACAAAGCTTGTCCAAAAGACCCATTCCCTCTGCCTCATATAGACTCGATGGTAGATGCCACCGCCGGACATGAAATGCTAACTTTCATGGACGCATCTTCAGGATTTCAACAAATCCAAATGGAGCCTTCTGACCAGGAGGATACTGCCTTCATGACACCAACAGGTATTTATTGTTATACGGCTATGCCTTTTGGTTTGAAAAATGCAGGTGCAACATACCAAAGATTGGTAAACATGATGTTCAAAGACAAACTGGGGGACACCATGGAGGTATATATCGATGATATGGTGGTGAAATCTAAAAAGGTTGAGGATCACCTCCAGGATATCAAAGGAGCATTTGATATCCTGGATCAATACAACATGAAGCTAAATCTTGCTAAATGCCATTTCGGAGTGGGGGCAGGAAAGTTCTTGGATATATGGTGACAAAAAGGGGGATAGAAGCAAGCCCAGAGCAGATCAAAGCTATCCTGGATATAAAATCACCCTCAAATATGAAGGATGTTCAACGGTTAACAGGACGAGTGGCAGCCTTGAATAGGTTTATTTCAAGATCCTCGGAAAAGTGTAAAGAATTCTATGATATCCTGAAAAAGAATAAGAAATTTGAATGGGGCGAGAAGCATGAAGCAGCCCTGCAGGATGTGAAACGATATCTCTCAACCGCACCTCTATT
Source organism: Helianthus annuus (assembly GCF_002127325.2). Taxonomy (NCBI): domain Eukaryota; kingdom Viridiplantae; phylum Streptophyta; class Magnoliopsida; order Asterales; family Asteraceae; genus Helianthus; species Helianthus annuus. The sequence continues at coordinate 25,360,472 of NC_035447.2, forward strand.
GATGAAGCCTGAAAATGGTGAACCACTATCCCTATACCTTGCTGTATCGGGGAATGCTGTAAGTGCCGTTCTTATAAAAGACCATGAAGGTCAGCAATATCCTGTTTATTATGTTAGCAAAAGTTTATTAGATGCTGAAACTAGGTACTCTCACTTAGAAAAATTAATACTAGCATTGGTCATGGCATCAATGAAGCTTAGACATTATTTCGAGACACATAGGATACATGTTAAGACAAATTATCCTGTCAAAAATGTGCTTAGGAAACCAGAGATGTCGGGCAGGATGGCCAAGTGGTCAGTAAAACTAAGTGCCTATGATTTAATATATGAACCTAGAAATGCAATAAAGTCTCAGGCTCTAGCAGACTTTGTGGCTGATTTCAGTAGTGATATTCAAAATGAAGTAGACCTAGAAATGCAACAACTAGGAGAAAACTCAGAATCCTGGACATTATATATATTGATGGTGCATCTAATGTAAGAGGAGTAGGATTAGGAATACTACTAAAATCGCCACAGGGGGACATATTACCCCAGGCTATTAGGTGTGAATTTCCTGCTACTAACAATGAGGCAGAGTATGAGGCTTTAATTGCAGGATTAGAATTGGCTAAGAATATGAGTATCAAGAATTTGCAAGTATATGTTGACTCCTTGTTAATTACTAATCATTTTAATGGATCCTATGCAGTCAAGGGTGAGAAATTAATCGAATACCTCGATATTCTCAAAAAATTAGCAGGATATTTCGATGTTTTTACACTTGAACAGGTATGTTTTGGTCAAAAATCACACAAGGATAATGTAACCAAACTTTATGTAAACGGGGTATGATGCTTGGTTGATTATAAAAGTAAAGGATCACTTCTATGAGAAATATGCAAAGACACAATGATTTATACGAGGAAAAAGCCCTTGATCAATGTATGATCTCCGGCATAAAAAACCTCGGGTGATGGCAACTACCGATCACCAACTTCAATATAAGAAAAATATAGTTACAACTTCGGATGATAATGAGCTGAGTACAAGGATCACTATAGTTTCGAGTGTCTAAGCGTGTGAGAGTTGTGTTGTGTGTTGTCGTGTGTTCTTCCAAATGAGGAAGAGTGGTATTTATACAAGTGTAGGTGACCTATTTTAGGTAAAAAGACTAATAATCAGCTCATTACCCCTTTAGAAATAAAAGACAATCTAGCCTAAATTGCCGCCCTTAAATCAAGCTAAGTTTCCATATCCTTTGCAACGTCTATCTCTGATTAAGCTCATGCTATAATTGTGAAGACGCGTCCCTTGATTACGATGCTAAGAGCGTATCCTGCTAGATGTTCCTGCAAAATAACGTTGTATTAAACGAAGGTAACTGTTAGCATGAGGATCCTTTAATGGTCCATGATCCTGAAGTCCTGCTGAGGATCACTGTCTGCCAAAGAAACGAGGATCACTGGTTAGGATCACGCGTAAGGATCATGTCTAATAAAAATCCAGCCCTAACAATTGCCCCCAAAATATAAGGAGTTTATTGTAAATAAACAAGTTATATTTTGCTTTGATCTTATCTGCAACGAATGACTAGAATAACTAGCCGTTAATCTCGAACTAGCCGTTGCAACCCTTACGTCATAGATGTGACAATCCCTGCAAATCATGATTATAAATAGGAGATAGGGTTGGGATCACTCTGCATTTAAATTCGAGATATCTTCCCTTTATAATCGCTACCGAAGATCGATCAGGTATTCTCTTTTCTTCCCTTTTCATTCTTCCTTCTCTTGCTCTGTTTCTCTGCTTTTATCCTGCCAAGAGTATGTTGCTCCGAAATTCTCCTTACAAGGATCACAAGAAGATCAGTCCTTTAAAAAGCCAAGGGATCGTCAAAGACTCTCCTACAGAGAGGTGCTGCTTTACTGATGCTCATGTTGATAGGATCCGTCACTGTTTTCCGGCGGATACCGTCTTCAAGTCTTTTACTCCCACCGCTCTGAGTGATTTCGTTTCCGATGCCTGGGTGGCCTTTCCTGCAACTCCGTTTACCATAGGATATTCATATCCTTTTCCAGCCTTCACCCAGTCCTTCTTTTCTCTGACTGGTATGTCCTATATCCAGGCCATGCCGATGATCTGGAGGGTTCTGTGTACCCTTGAGAGGATCATCGAGCAGGAGGGGATTGACTTAGGGATGCCAGAGCTGGCCGAGTTATATGATCTTACCACATTTGGTTCCTGTCGATACTTGTTGAAACGGAAAGCTGGAGAGGATCACCCTGTTTTTAAGGTCACAAAAAATGATACCAACTGGAAGCGACGATTCTTCTTTGTTAGGAGAGATACCATTCCTAACGGGGAGGATCTGCCCAAGGAGTGGGCTACTCATGGTAGGATAGAGGATCCTGGAAGGATCACCATCAGACTTGTCTCTTATGATGAGGATCACTAATGTCTTTTTTGTCTTTTGTGTTTTTTTTTAGCTATATCCGTTACTCATCTCAAGTTAACTCCTGCTGCAAGAGAGAGAGTTTTAGCTTTCAAGAAGCTTGATCCTGAGACCAGAAGTTTTCAAGTCACCATCCAAGATTCACAAGAAGTATCCTCCGCATCTGCCACAATGTCAAGTAAGTATCCTTACCAAAAAGTAAGTTCTATGCAAAAATATTAAATTAGTTAGGAGACTTATCTTGTTTTGATTGTGTAGGTGCTGGGAAATCTGCTAAGTCCGCCAAGTCTGCCTCCTTGTTTAGGATTGATGATCTCGCCAACGTCAAGTCTTCGAAGAAGAAGACTTCTGCTGCTAGTCCCTCTGCTTCAGCCCCTAAATTACCCATTAGGGGTAAGGGAAAGAAGAGGAAGGTTTCTGAGGATCTTCAAGGATTTCCCCTGATTCGCCAGCAGTTTCTTGATTCTGTCAACGAGGTTAAGATCACTGCCCCTGTTGGTTATCCTGATGGTTTTTGAGGATCACCCGTGTCTGACGTCATATCTTGTTGTTTTTGCAGAAACTTACTGAAATAGAAACTTATGTTAGCCACGTTGAAGATCAGGATCGCCAAATTGCCGACCTCCAACAGATGGGTGTGCTGAAGGATCTCAAGATAGCCGATCTTGAGAAGGAGCTCCGGGCTACCAGGGGTGAAGCTGTCAAAGCATTGATCAAGTTTGACTACAAGAAGCATAATATCACCCAGGATGCTAAGGTCTCCGCTGCGATAACCATGTATAAGATCCAGCTGCAAATGGCTGCAGAGGCTCAGGATCCTTCTTTTGACAAAGGCACATGGGACGTGGAAGGTTGGAAGGCAAGGCTGGCAGAGTTGGAGGATGATGATGATGCTGAGGATATCCCTATGCTTGAAGGTGGAGATGCTGGTAAGGATCAGGGGGAGGCAAGTGGAGCTGGTGGTGATGGTGCAGCGAAGGTGTAAGCTGCATGATTGGGCGATGACGGATATTTGTGACTAGGCCGGAGCCCAATTTTTTTTAGTATGGTAGTGGTTTGTGGTAGTGGTATTTGGAACAATTATGGTCTGTAATTTGAACAATAGCTCTTAGGGTTAAGGATCCTGGATCCTTTGGACAATAGGTAGGATTGCAAAAGGTGGAGGGATCCTCTGTTTGGGGGATGAAGCCTTTGTGATCCTGCCGCTTTTACTTTCCTGCACCTGCTAAAGACCGCAAAGACAATGGACACCCTTTGCCAACCCATGTGGACGGGCCACGTTTTGCTGGTAGAAATGTGGGTTGGCAATTTTGACAACTTTTGAAGGGTTAATCCTTTCGTTAATAAATAAAATCTTAAACTTTTGTCGCTTATTTTGTGTTATTATCCTTTTTGTTTTCAATTGTTTTGACATATGTTTGTTTGAGTAAGCAAAGTTGAGCAAATTATGTTTAGGAAATTTAGGATATGATCCTGGATCAAATATCCTATAATCGAAAATTTTCAAGGTAGTTTATTTTAAGGATCATAGGTTCAGTTGTCAAGGTCTAAAGGTTATTCAAATGGATAATGAAATTAAAAATAGTTAAGGATCATACCTGAGGCCCCAAGTTAGGATCCTAACCTTTAACCGAGATAACCATAAGTAAGATTTTAACGGATAGTAAGGATTAGGGATCCTTAATTGTTTAACTTCGAAAACCTGAAAAAATGGAGTATAACTTGGGACTAAGCCAATATAAAAGATAAGTTAGTAACTGGGGACAAGCCCAAAGGATAACTGGGGACAAGCCCAAAGGATAACTGGGGACAAGCCCAAAGGATAACTGGGGACAAGCCCAAAGGATAACTGGGGACAAGCCCAAAGGATCGTATGTAAACTGGAGTATGGCCCTTACTGGCGATTATCCAAACTTAGTGACATGAAAATGTCAAAACCTTAGCTAACGTGAAAACGTTAGAAACCTTATGAACGGATGTATGGTACGTCTACCATTATACGTAGGATCCTGGGTATAGCCAGTACGATGAGGTTGTCAGCCCCGGAAGTGGGTACTGGTCCCAAAGACGTGAACTATATCAGGATCATCGTGCGCTGCTGGCGGAAACTGGGGATAATCCCAAGGATAACTGGGGTTAGACCCAAGGATCTGCGTTGCTTTTGAAGATCTTTGATGATATGCTGTGGATACCTGAACTATCATAACTCAAACGGTTCGTGAGAAGAGGATGAAGGATACAGGATCCTTATCCTTTGGTAAAAAGTAAGAAAATGTAATAGTTTTAAGATAAGGACATTACCAGAGTAAGGATCACTGACATCACCAGGATCCTTCGAGGATACTTCAATATAAGGATCACATGCTTGAAGGATCATGTTCATATAAAGTATCTCTTTAAGTGAACAGCATTCCAGGCTCTTGGTAACAAGTTTCCTTCCATAGTTAGCAATCTGTATGCCCCCTTTCCTGCTTCAGCTTCAATCAAGTAAGGGCCTTCCCACTTTGGTGCTAATTTCCCGTCAGCAGGATTAATAGTGTTTTGGAATGTTTTTCTCAACACCATATCTCCGACTTGGAACTTCCTTATCCTAACATTTTTGTTGTAAGCACCAGCCATTCTTTGTTGGTAGCTTGCCATCCTTATCCTAGCCAGATCCCTGATTTCCTCAATAGTATCCAAATCCTGAGCCAGGATTGTAGTATTTTTTTCAGGATCACGTGCACTTGTTCTAGCAGTTGGGATCACCATCTCTGTTGGGATCACTGCTTCTGCCCCAAATACTAAAGAAAAAGGTGTTTGACCGGTGGCATTCTTGGGAGTTGTTCTATCAGCCCATAGCACATAAGGTAACTCCTCTGCCCATTTTCCCTTTTTGGATCCTAGCTTCTTCTTCAGATTGTTGATGATGATTTTGTTGGATGATTCTGCTTGCCCATTGGCCTGTGGATGAACTGGTGTTGATGTTATCATCTTGATTCCCCAACTGTCACAAAAGTTAGTAGTTCTGTTTCCAATGAATTGGGAACCATTATCACATACAATTTCAGAGGGAATGCCAAATCTAGTTATAATGTTTCTTTTGATAAAGGATATAACTTCTTTTTCTCTGACTTGAGCAAAAGCTTCGGCCTCTATCCACTTAGAGAAGTAGTCAGTCATGGCAAGCATAAATACTTTTCCACCAGGTGCTTTAGGGCGCTTGCCAACTATATCCATTCCCCATCTCATGAATGGCCAAGAGGATGGTATGGGGTGTAGCAATTCAGCTGGTTGATGAAGGATATTGCTGTGTCTTTGACAAGGATCACATTTTCTAGCATATTCTACAGCATCCCTTTTCATGGTTGGCCAGTAGTATCCTGTTCTAAGGATCCTTGAGAATAATGCCCTGCCCCCAGTGTGGTTTCCACAATCTCCTTCATGGAAGTCTCTTAACACTTCTTCGATTTCAGGATCCTCAATACATCTTAAATATGGTCCTGCAAGGGATCGTTTATATAGCACATTATTTAAGATTGTAAATTGGGATACCTTAATCCTGAAAGCTCTAGGATTTTCTCCCAACAGAATCTCCCCGTGTTGCAAGTATTTCACGATTGGTGAGACCCATGATCCTGCATAAGATTGAGCTTCTTCATTAGGGATTACTGCAGTATCCTCTTCTATTTCCATGGCCACTTGATTTTCAATAGCAGGAGCCAGGATATGGATGATAGGGATACTTATGTCTTCTGGAATTTTTAAGGATGATCCTAAGTTGGCCAATGCATCAGCTTCCGTGTTATCCTCCCTTGGTACCTGTGTTAAGCTGAAAGAAACAAAAGAGAGTGCCAATTCTTTGACTATCTCTAAATATTTGGTTAGTTTTTCACCTTTAACAGCATAGGATCCATTAAAGTGATTGGTGATCAATAATGAGTCTACATATACTTTAAGATATTTTACCCCCATATCCTTAGCAATTTGTAAGCCAGCAATTAAGGCTTCATATTCAGCCTCATTGTTAGTTGCTTGGAACTCACAGGCTATGGAGTGGGGTATTATGTCCCCCTGTGGCGATTTTAGTAGTATCCCGAGCCCTGTGCCCTTGACATTTGAGGATCCATCAGTGTGTAGTATCCAAGGATCCTTGGTCTCATCCAGCTGTTGGACCTCCAATTCTGCTTCTTTTTGTAGATCACTACTGAAATCAGCCACAAAGTCAGCTAGTGCTTGGGATTTAATGGCTGTTCTTGGCTCATATCTTATATCATGGGCACTAAGTTTTACTGCCCACTTAGCCATTCTTCCTGACATCTCTGGTTTCCTGAGGACATTCTTAATTGGAAAGTTAGTTCTAACAACGATAATATGGGTTTCAAAATAATGCCTTAACTTTGTTGATGCCATGATTAATGCAAGAATAAGTTTTTCGAGGTGTGAGTACCTGGATTCGGCATCAAGTAAACTCTTACTTACGTAGTAGATAGGATATTGTGTACCTTCATGATCCTTAACAAGGACAGCACTTACAGCGGTTGAGGATACCGCCAAATATAAGGATAACACATCTCCTTTTTCAGGCTTTGTTAATGCTGGTGCTGAGGACATATATTCTTTAAGGGCTTGTAAGGCATTCTCATGTTTCTCAGTCCATTCAAACTTCTTGTTCTTCCTTAGGATATCGTAAAATTCTTTACATTTTTCTGAGGATTTTGATATGAACCTGTTCAGAGCTGCTATCCTGCCTGTTAGCCTTTGCACATCCTTAGCATTGGCAGGGGACTTGATGTTTACTAGTGCTTTAATTTGCTCCGGACTTGCCTTAATGCCCCTCTGAGTTATCATATATCCTAGGAATTTTCCTGCCTTAACACCAAAGTGGCACTTTGAAGGATTAAGCTTCATGTTATAATTATCAAGGATATCAAATGCTTCCTCCAAATCCCTTAGGTGATCCTCAGCTTTCTTTGATTTGACTACCATATCATCTATGTATACTTCCATAGTTTGTCCAATTTGATCTTTGAACATCATATTCACCAGCCTTTGATATGTTGCACCTGCATTTCTTAATCCAAAGGGCATGGCAATATAACAATACAAACCTGTTGGGGTCATAAAGGCTGTATCCTCTTGGTCAGATGGTTCCATCTGAATTTGTTGGAATCCAGATGATGCATCCATAAAGGTTAACAGTTCATGCCCCGCTGTTGCATCCACCATGGAGTCAATGTGGGGTAATGGGAAAGGATCCTTGGGACATGCCTTATTTAAATCAGTGAAATCGACACATACCCTCCACTTTCCGTTTTTCTTTTGGACAACGACCACATTGGCTAACCATTTTGGATATTTTACCTCTCTGATCATACCTGCTCGAAGTAGTCTCTCTACTTCTTCTTGGATAATGGCATTCCTTTCCGGTGCAAACTTCCTCCTTTTTTGATGGATTGGTTTGATAGATCTGTCAATGCCAAGTTTGTGAGTAATAATATCCTTAGATATACCTGTCATATCTTCATGTTTCCAAGCAAAGGTAGATTTTCTTCTTTTGAGGAAGGATATTAAGTCTTCTTTCATCTTGCCAAGGATCCCTGATCCGATATAGATTTTTGATTCAGGATCACTAGGATCCAAGAGGATTTCGTCCACATCTTGTTCCCTTGCCTCCAAGACATTCCTCGGAGGATACTGTAATTGCTATTGCTCCCTTGGCTTCGAGGTTGGCTTCATGGATGAGGTATAACAATCCTTAGCCTCCTGCTGATCACTGTCGATCTTGATTATTCCCCATGGGCTAGGGAGCTTCACACATTGATGGTAGGTGGATGGGACTGCTTTCATATCATGTATCCAAGGCCTGCCAAGGATAACATTGCAACAAGACAAACAGTCAATAACACAAAATTTCTGATAATTATGTAATCCTTCCACGTAGATTGGGAGTTTGATGTCCCCCAGAGTTTTCTTCGTTTCTCCACTGAATCCTACAAGCACGGAGGATCTTGGTGTGATGTCTGATTCTGGGATTCCCATTTTCTTCAGAACATCAAGCTGGATAATGTTCACTGAGCTTCCTCCATCGATAAGGATCCTGCGGACAAAATGGTTAGAGATAAAGAGAGTAATAACCAAACTATCATGATGAGGATCCTGAATGTTAATGCGATCATCCTCATCAAACGTTATCATCTTCCCCTCTGAGACACTTGATGTTCTAATAGGTCTTTCTCCGTTATCCATTTTTGATTCCTTTGCATGTCTTTTGGCTGCTGAGAAGGATGTACCACAGATGTCTGATCCTCCGGAAATAAAGTTGATCACTTGTGCATTTGCCGGAGGTGCTGGAGCCTTTTCAGGGATCCTTTCAGGATCCTGAGTCCTTTGCTTTTTTCTTCCCAACAATTCTTTTAGGTGCCCCTTGCTTAACAGATATCCAATCTCTTTTCTTAAAGCTATGCATTCTTCAGTTAGATGCCCGAAATCCTCATGGTATGCACACCATTTTGACTTGTCTTTAGTCCCGGATGGTTTATCGTTCTTCCTGGGCCATCTAGCTTTTTCACCTAGATTCTGCATTGCAAGGATCAGTTCATGATTATCAACGGAAAAACAATATTCTGAGATTGGAGGATAATCTTCATCATCCTCTTCTTGGTCAACAGCATGCACATTCTGGTTGTCGTTTCTATGGTAGGATTTGAACTTATTGCTCTTGAAGGAGGATCCATGCTTCTCCTGTTTTGAGGATCCTACTTGTCTCTCCTGGATCCTTTTGTCATCCTCTAGCCGGATGAACCTGAGTGCCCGAGTTCTTACTTCATCTAAATTCCTGCATGGTGTCATAACAAGATCATCATAGAATAATGAATCCTTAAGCAGTCCCATTTTGAAGGCTTCAACAGCCGTAGCCATATCCAAGTTGGGAATGTCCAAGGATTCTTTACTAAATTTAGTTATATAATCCCTTAATGATTCATTATGATTTTGAGTTATCCTGTACAAATCACTAGTTAATCTTTCAAATTTTCTACTACAAGAGAATTGGTTATTGAATAAATTAACTAAATTAGCAAATGAAGTAATAGAGTAGGGGGGAAGACTTAGCAGCCACTTAAGAGCTGATCCAGTAAGAGTGGATCCAAATCCTTTACATAGGCATGCTTCTTTCAGTTTTTCTGGGATAGGATTGATCTCCATCCTCTCCCTGTATTGTGCTATGTGCTCTTCTGGATCCGTTGTACCATCATACAGCTTCATAGTAGGGATATGGAACCTTTTGGGTACCTCTGCATCACAAATTGGTGGTGCAAAGCGAGATACCTTATGGCTTCCATCTGCAATCTCTGGGATAGGCTTGACTACCCCTGGAACACTTGAGATCATATCTTTTAGTTTCTGCAATTCCCTGGCCATAGCATGATTGACACCTGTATCCTGCATGAATCCATGGTTAGTGGTAGGATAATTATTTAAAGTGTTACCTCCCATTGGGTTCAAGTTAGGGAATCCATATTGCTGGGATTCTGGAACAACGGAGGGACCAGTGGAAGCAATGGTCTGCATTGGAATGAAGTCCCCTTGATGGACATCTAGACTTCCTGTTTGCAAACTTTTTAGGGATCCTGGCACCTGGAAGGATCCTGGTATCTGGAAGGATCCTGGTATCTGGGATGATCCTGAACGAAGGAGGATCCTTGACCCTGGGATGATCCTGGAACAAAGTAGGATCCTTGACCCTGGGATGATCCTGGAACAAAGTAGGATCCTTGAAACTGCTGTGCTCCCGGATAGGCTCCCGAATTCATGAGGGATCCCATATGCTGGGGATAGGATCCTGCCGGCTGAAAGTGTGAGCCAGATGCCTGAGTCACTGCTGTCGATCCGAGGTGCAATCCTCTTGATTCTCCCATAATTTGCACGTCTGGAATTCCTGATGGCTGAGAAGTAATCATTGGAGTATCAAAGCTCAAAGACTTGGGCATCAGTGGGGAATGATCCTCTGCCGTTTTCTTCTGTCTTTTGAGATCTCTAATTTCCCTGAGGATCCTTTCATTAGTTTCATCCTGCCGCTGCATACGATCCTTCATCTGCAAAATCAAAGTAAATACATCACTAGTACTGGGAATATAAGAATTCATAGTAGAAGGAGATGGAGTTTTAGAATTAGTAGGAGTTTGTCTCTTCTCAGCATTCTTCTGGGATCCTGCCGGTGGTGGAGGCAGAATGTTCTGGGACGAGGTGACTGCAGACATTGCCGTGGACATGTTTTTCAATGATGAAGCCATGTAATTCTATGAAATGATTTCGAATAAAAGGTTTTCTTATGAATGAAGCACCAATTGCCCCACGGTGGGCGCCAAACTGTTTTGGTCAAAAATCACACAAGGATAATGTAACCAAACTTTATGTAAACGGGGTATGATGCTTGGTTGATTATAAAAGTAAAGGATCACTTCTATGAGAAATATGCAAAGACACAATGATTTATACGAGGAAAAAGCCCTTGATCAATGTATGATCTCCGGCATAAAAAACCTCGGGTGATGGCAACTACCGATCACCAACTTCAATATAAGAAAAATATAGTTACAACTTCGGATGATAATGAGCTGAGTACAAGGATCACTATAGTTTCGAGTGTCTAAGCGTGTGAGAGTTGTGTTGTGTGTTGTCGTGTGTTCTTCCAAATGAGGAAGAGTGGTATTTATACAAGTGTAGGTGACCTATTTTAGGTAAAAAGACTAATAATCAGCTCATTACCCCTTTAGAAATAAAAGACAATCTAGCCTAAATTGCCGCCCTTAAATCAAGCTAAGTTTCCATATCCTTTGCAACGTCTATCTCTGATTAAGCTCATGCTATAATTGTGAAGACGCGTCCCTTGATTACGATGCTAAGAGCGTATCCTGCTAGATGTTCCTGCAAAATAACGTTGTATTAAACGAAGGTAACTGTTAGCATGAGGATCCTTTAATGGTCCATGATCCTGATCCTGAAGTCCTGCTGAGGATCACTGTCTGCCAAAGAAACGAGGATCACTGGTTAGGATCACGCGTAAGGATCATGTCTAATAAAAATCCAGCCCTAACAAGGTACCAAGGGAGGATAATGCTGAAGCAGATGCCTTAGCAAACCTGGGATCATCGATCAGGATACCAGACGGGACCCAAATACTAATATTACATATCTTGTATCCTGCAACGAATCCTCAGGATAAAGAAGTAGCAGGTATTCAGGATCCTGGAGCAGAGTATCCTGAAAAGGATCCTAAATCCCGGATGACTCCAATCATGAGATATCTCAAGGAAGGACATATCTCCGGAGATGAAAATCCTAAGGCATTTAGGATGAAGGTATCACGATTCACTATTATAAACAATGTTTTATACAAGAAATCTCTTGCAGGACCGTATTTGAGGTGCTTGGAGGGTCCTGAAGCCAAAGAAGTACTTCAGGATATACATGAAGGGGATTGTGGTAACCACACTGGGGGCAGGCCATTGTTCTCCAAAGTATTAAGGACAGGATATTATTGGCCAACAATGAGGAAAGATGCTGCAGAATATGCTCGAAGGTGTGATGCATGTCAAAGGCATAGTAACATACTACATCAACCAGCTGAACCACTATATCCTGTAGCGTCCCCTTGGCCGTTCATGAAATGGGGGATGGATATAGTAGGGAAGTTACCAAAAGCTCCGGGAGGAAAAGTCTTTATGCTAGCAATGACGGATTATTTCTCTAAGTGGGTTGAAGCTGAAACATTTGTCCAAGTTAGAGACCAAGAAGTAGTATCCTTCATAAAGAGAAATATCCTGACCAGGTTTGGAGTACCAGCCGAGCTAATCTGTGACAATGGCTCTCAGTTTATAAGCAAGAGAACTACTGACTTTTGGAAGAGTTGGGGAATCAAAATGGTAACATCTACTCCAGTACATCCTCAAGCGAATAGACAAGCAGAATCCTCAAACAACATAATTGTCAATAACTTAAAGAAAAGGCTTGGAGCCAAAAAAGGAAGATGGGCAGAAGAATTACCCTTTGTTTTATGGGCTGATAGGACAACGGTAAAGAATGCAACAGGCCAAACCCCATTTTCCTTGGTATTTGGAGCAGAAGCAATGATTCCGACGGAAATGACAATACCCACTGCAAGATCTACCCTAAGTGATCCTGAGCAGAATCCTGAAGCCTTGAGTCAGGATTTAGACACCATAGATGAGAAGAGAGATGCGGCAAGGCTAAGGATGGCAGCATATCAACAGAGAATATCCAGGGCATATAACAAGAACATTAGAACCAGAAGATTTAAGGTTGGAGATTGGGTGCTAAGAAAGGCTTTTCAGAACACTACTAATCCTGCCGATGGCAAGTTAGCTCCAAAATGGGAAGGACCATACGAAGTTGAGTCAGAAGCAGGGAAAGGAGCGTACAGACTCAAGAATATGGAGGGGGATATGCTACCAAGGTCTTGGAATGCTATACACCTTAAGCTCTATTTCAAGTGAGTTTAGAATTTAATTTCTAACTCAGGATGGTATGAATTCTACCTTTTTTAAATATGTTTGGTTTAATTTGTTCTTTGTAACCCAATACTGACTTAAGCATCGGAGGGGTGTTAGCCAAGCTAACACCCACCTTAGTTTACAATTGTTTTGCAAGATATGTTTCAAGATACAGCTCCAGGATATGTACTCAGGATAACTCGAAAGATTAGAGGATTGGCCCCCTCTCTCACGTTTAAGGGATACTGATCCCTTCACAGGTTTAAAGGTATTCACCTTTCTTCTGAATTGGGTTTAAACACCCCGCCTGGAGCGCAAGTTATTCAGGGATAGTTCAAGGTGGCGGGACCAGTCCATGTAAAAGTGGATGACAATTTCGTTACTGTTGGCTATATCCTGAATCCTAAAGGTATATGAGGATTGATCACCCTCTCTCACGAAAGGGTATTTTCATACTCTCTAAGGTTTAAAGGTTTACACCTTTCTAAGTCTTGGGGTTTATACACTCCCGCCTGTAGTGCATGAAAATTTGGGATTTTCCCCAGGATACAAGGGATTTATCTCCAGTGCATCCTTGGGTTTTGCCCTTGGGACGAAAAAAATTGCCTATACAATGGAAACTGACATTCAGAAGATTTCTAAAGTATTTGAAGGCATTGTACACAGGGGACATTCCCACCAAGGTAGTGGTGTAAAGCTAAAAGGATGGGGCTTGGAACTAATGCACTAAGTACCTTGCACAGGGGACATCTTCATTGGAAGAATTGCAAAGGGATTGAAGTTTGGTAATAGATTTATACCCTATTTCTGGTATGATCTTTCCTTTGTAAACATCGTCTAAGTTTTTATTAACATTATTTTTTATAAAAGGATAAGTATCCTGATATATTCTTAAAGTCCTTTTCAGAATATTTGATTAGGGTATTTGAAACTAATGTTAGTTTGGAACTTTGATCATTGTCAAAAACTTTCTACAAAGTTGAAGGGATGTTTGGAAGTTCTATCCAATAAAAAGTTTTTACGGTATATCGCTGAGCAATCAGGATATTTTATAAGATAACAGTATGAAATTTTTTGCAAAGCTAAGATTTATACTTAGAAATATAAAAAGATGAAATTATTCTTGAAGCAATCAATACTAGTTGATAACCGAAGGTTTCATCCTGAAACCCAGGACCCATCCACCTTCGGCTATCAAATTGTTTAGATACAGAAATATAAATTGTTCATAAAGACATAAAATTGTTCGAATAATTCAAAGGAAATAAGCTCTAGGGGGTAGTGCCTTCTGGGTCCATAGTGGTTTCAGCAACATCCGTCTTGGGATCCGCTTCAGTATCCTTCTCAGCATCGGTTGCTTTTTCGACTGTTTTGGAAGGTTCATCGACAGTTGATTTGGAAGAGGTGCCGCCAAGGTTCTTTAGCTTGGTCTCCCAAGCACCAACATCCCAGGAAGGGCAGTCGAAACCTAATGTTTTGGCTTCATGAGCCATCTTCAACTTGGCTTGGAGGAGAGAAATGACGACGGAATTTTTGAGGCTTTCCCGGTAGCTGACCATATCCCGTTCATGCTGCACATGGGCGGCTTCCAGATCGGCCTGGGCTTGAAGAGTAGCTTGGTTAAGAGCAACTTGGTGTTCTTGGGTCATAGCTTTGTATTTCTCCTCGTAATGACGAGATTTGGCGGCCGCAATCATACCTTGGTCGGAGATTGTGATTTCTGCTTCCTTTAGCTTAGATTCAAGTGTCTTGTTGAGCTTGCAGGATTCTTGATATAAGTTAACCAAGCGCTCAAGACCCTACAAAGGTAAGACGATAGGTATTAATATTAATGAACCTTTGATAATAATGTAAATTGCAGGATATGATATGAGAATACTGACCTGGTTAAGAAAAGAAGTCATAAACCCGCTAGCTTCAATGAACCCGTGCTTCTCGTAAGGAAATGTGTCAGAAATGACAGGGGAATCAGGTTCTTTCCTTTTTCGGGAACTTGAACTCCGGGGTTTGGTAGCCGGTGAAGGTTTAGGAATGATGATGGCTTTGGAGATGCTGGGTTTGGATGTAGCTGTGGTCTTGAGGCTAGGTTCTTTCTTGACCTGGATCTGGTCAGAATAGCTGTCCAATTCGTCAAGATCAAAGACTTCAGGGATCTTAGCTGGTGCTGCATAAAGGGGAAAGTTTTACTCTTTATCTTATCATTATACTGTTGCGACTAATTATTTTGAAAGAAATTCTTACCAGACATCTCGGATGATGAGTATTGGCTGGAACTCGGGACGTGTGTGGTGAAAGTCCTGTCTATTGCAGGTAACCGGTAAACAGTATTGATTCTCTAATCTGACTCAGCGGTAGGGGGAGCAACTTCCTTGAAGTTCACTGCATAAAGATCAAAAAGAAGAGTATTAATAGAGGATAACAATCAAATGATCTATGAGGATATTTATGATCCTACCGGTGGTTAACCACTCCACCGGAAGGCTGGCACCCTCAGCAATGGAGTCTCGTTTGACAAAGAAAAATTTGCGCTGCCATCTGTCTTCATTTTTGGTGGCCTTGAGAATCAAGGGTTTGCTGGATGTCGAGAAGAGCAAGAATCGGCTAGAGCCGTGGGATCGGAGGCGATATGCAATAGGCAAATCCTCGATGCAAAGGTCGGAACAATGGAGATGTTTGATTTGGTTAAGTACAATTAGTACTCTCCAAACCATGGGCATGGTTTGGGCAAAGGAGATGCCGGTGGTTCGAAAGAATTGCATCATGAATTCAGGAAAAGGGTATCGAAGACCTAGTGAAAAGGGATATGCTGGAAAACAAACCCATTCAGTGGAAGAAACATCCGATCGGATTGACCGATCGATTGGTCTGAAGACCGTGTTATCAGGGAAAGCGCCGGAAGCTCTTAAAGCTGCAATGTCTGCGTTGTCAATAGCACAGATCTCCTTTTCGGGATTTTTAAGGAGATTCTGCTGGGTGAAGGTCTCGGCATCCATTGCAAGTAAGGTAAAGTAAATTGACAGGAAGAAAATCAGAAATGGAGAAATTACCTGAGGGTTCTATTGAAGATATCTGCTTTTCAAACAAGAAAATAGAAGATATAGGGGCATCGTGGATCTCCATTGAGTAAAAAACGCGTTGGAAGTTACGATGAGATCTTGACCGTCGCTTCGTTTTAAATGCCTTGAGTTATGGGATAAGATTTTTGAAATATATCCGTTGGATTGGTATACCAACAGATATATTTGGGGACAATTGTTATGGCTCATTTTCTAAGCATACATATCCTGACCAATATCCTGCCTTTGTTTGTTTATTTGTGACCAAGATGCGGGAAGAGGGTATTGCTAACATCTTGGGCGATATCCTGAGGTTTATTAATTAACCACGTGCAGGTTAAAGGCTGAGACTTGCTAACAGTCAAGAGGACTTCTTCTCCTCAAGACTCGGATGAGTTTGTTGAAGGAGAGACGTTGAGCCCGAAAGACCAGGACTGCAACGTTCGATGAAGGAATATTCGGTGGATCCCGGAAGTTTAGGATAGTTTGTTATTTTATCTTTACTATAAATAGATGGGGGCGGATCAGTTTAAGGCACACAATCTCCACTAACACTCTCGCATACTTTCACTTTCTAGCTCATTGCAAACAACACACTTGTATTCGAATTTCGTTGTAACACTTAGTCGATCCGCACCACATCCTGCACTGTATCCTGATATTTGAAGCAATAGAAGAACAAGGCAGCTGCGATTGTCAGCTCCCGAGGTTTTATGCCGGCGATCTAGATTGATCAAGGGCTTTCCTCGTACATCTCGTGTCGTTTACTTTACTTTTTTGCTCATTGTTTGATCACAGATACGACTCAATATCCTGAGCCGTATCCTGAAACTGTATTTGCAAATAACTCAATTAACACTTTTTTGAACACATTCTCTTAGCACACTACCTCACTTAACTAATTTGATCACTTAATTGCTTCGGTAATTTTTTACCAAAACAATACCCAGATGATAAGATAGCATAAAGACCGTATATCTCAGAACCTCGGCAATCAATCAAACAAAATTTCGGTACCAAGACCATATGCCAATGAATGGTTCCCACCTAACTTGAAGTCTGTTAGGTTTGTATCATCCTGCACATTTTAATCTGATTGTGAGCCTACCGATACATCATTAGTAGAGATACTTATCATTTCTCACTTGTTTTGTTTTGCATTTTTGAACATGTTGACCGACCACACCAGTGAATCTCATCATTTTCTTTTATCCAAGAAACTCATTTTTGATTTTCTATTTTTTTTTTGAATTTTTGGATTTTCTAATTTTTTTTGTTTTGAAATTTTGAATTTTTCAAACGTAAGGACAGAAAGTAAAGACATATTTTTGGATTTTTGACTTTTTCAAATGTTTTTATATTTTATTGAATTTTCTCCCCTAAAATGTGAAAAGGTTACGAAAAAAGAAAATCTTCTTGTATTTTTTAGAGTTTTTTTAAAGAAAATATTTACAAAAACGATTAGCCAAAGAAGTTTTACTCGGGAATCACCTTAATGCCATTGACCAAAAGAAGATAATCAAAACATGATTTATTAAAAGCTTTAATGAACAGGTCGGCACGTTGGTGATCAGTGTGGATTTTAACAACATCGATGAGTCTTTTATCAAAACAATCACGTATGAAGTGATATTTAATTTCGATTTGTTTGGTCTTGGAATGCTGCACAAGATTTCTAGTGATCTGTAAGGCAGCATTGTTATCAACAAAAATAGGAGTAGATAGGAATTCAAAACGGTAGTCGCACATTTGTTGTTGGATCCACAAGACTTGGGAGCAACAACTAGAGGCAACAATGTATTCAGCTTCACATGTTGATGTAGCAACACAGGTCTGCTTCTTGCACTGCCATGTGACCAGGCGATTTCCTAAAAATTGACATCCAGTCGTAGCCGTTGTTGATTTGCTGTCGATTTTGCAGCCACCAAAATCAGAATCACTGAACGCGATCAAGTCGAAGCTATCATCCCTAGGGTACCAGAGACCGGTGTCCGGGCAACCCTTCAAATAGCGGAAAATCCTTTTAACAGCTCCCAGATGTGAGGCCTTCGGGTTGACTTGATATCTTGCAAGCAGGCATGTAGGATACATTATGTCGGGCCTCGAGGCTGTGAGATACATGAGAGATCCGATCATTGCGTGATAATATGAAGAGTTAATGCTTTCACCCTTCAAATCCGGAGTAATCCCGTGATTCTGCGGAAGTGGGGTACCAATGGGCGTTGCGTCAGACATCTGGAACCGGCTCAAGATGTCACCAACATATTTAGTCTGATGGATGAATATTCCAGACTCAGTTTGTTGAACTTGTAGGCCCAAGAAGAAATTCATTTCCCCCATTGCACTCATCTCGAATTTTTCTTGCATAACATGCTCGAATTGCCTGCACAAAAAATCATTAGTTGAACCAAATATGATATCATCAACAAATACCTGTGCCAACAGAAGATCTCCATCCTGTTCTTTGATGAAGAGAGTGCAATCAATAAGACCTCGCCGAAAACCATTCTCCAATAGATAGTTAGATAAGGTTGCATACCAAGCTCTCGGTGCCTGGTGTAAACCATAAAGAGCTTTGTTGAGCAACCAAACCCGATCTGGATGAATAGGATCTTCAAAACCCGGAGGCTGTTCGACATACACCTCTTCTTCAACCACACCATGTAAGAAAGCACTTTTCACGTCCATCTGGTAGACCTTGAATCCTTTAAATGAAGCATAAGCTAGAAAGATCCGAATGGCCTCAAGACGTGCAACCGGTGCATAGACTTCATTGTAGTCAATTCCTTCGATCTGACGAAACCCTTGAACAACCAATCTCGCCTTGTTTCGAATGACTACTCCACGATCATCCTTTTTGCATTTGAAAACCCAACGTGTGCTAATTTTCTTGTAATTTTCAGGCCTTTCAACAAGCTTCCAGACACCCAGCTTTTGAAACTGTTGCAGTTCTTCCTGCATAGCTTCCACCCAAGAATTATCCTTTAGAGCTTCTTTCCAAGACTTTGGTTCTTCTTGTGAAACATAACACGCGAAGGACCAATCATTTTGTAAGCCGGATTCTCTGATAGCTGAATACAACCCAACATTTTGGTTGTTTCTCAGCTGATTACGCGCCAGCACTCCACTATGGACATCTCCAATAATATTCTACTTCGGATGAGTATCATGAATTCTCATTTCAGCGACATCAGGAACACAAGTATTAATACCCAAATTATTAAGATTAAGATCAACAACCAAATCTACGCCTGGCATCGACGTAGACGTAGATGCATTTCCTTCAGCAGTGTCTACATTCTGCACATGAGTAGTTGCTTCAGAAGCACCTTGAACAGGAGTAGCTGGAGCCGAAGTGCCTTCATTCGCATCGTGGAACTCATCATCTTCCGATGACGCATTGTAATTAATAGCATCTTCAAATTCCTCATTTTGAACAATGTTATTAACCAAATAGACACTTGAGAGTTAACAACAATTGGTCGCACCAAAGATGAGTCAACAGCATTATCACTTTCCAGTAACATTTGAGCAGTTGCGGATGCTTCATCAAAGGTTGGCAGATTAAAGGAGTCGAATAGTCCATCATAATCGAACATCCAAGGATCACCCGGAGCTCTAACAGGATTAGTATACCTTTGAACCTTTACTTCATTCCATAACTCAATCTTTTTGGTTGCCAAATTCCAAACACGAAAATTCAGAGTAGCATATCCAAGGAAGAAGCCCTCGATAGCTTTGGGGCCAAACTTTCCGTGCGACTCAATCATAGTGCATGGAGCGCCAAAAGGTTCTAAGTGAGAAATGTCCGGTTTCCTTTTGTGTAACAGTTCGAAACACGTCTTGTCATTCCTTTTAACTGTAAGAACTCTGTTTAAAGTGTAGCAAGCAGTCGGCACAGCCTCCCCCCAGAATTAAACAGGAAGCTCTGACTCTACCAACATTGTTCTTGCAGTTTCTATTATTATTCGATTCTTCCTCTCAGCGACACCGTTTTGTTGTGGAGTGTAGCGAGAATTGTATTCATGAAGAATGCCCTTTGAAGTACAGAACTCATCCATTATGCGATTTTTGAACTCAGTGCCATTGTCGCTGCGGATCCTCTTCACTTTCAATGAGTACAAATTTTCTAGAAGAGTGAGAAGATTCTTGAGGATTTTAGGAGTTTCACTCTTGTGTGCCATAAAAGATACCCAGGAAAATCTAGAGTAGTCATCAGTAACTACCAGAAAACAAGCATCCCCAAAGTTTGTCTTGTGTTTCATAGTTCCAAAGAGGTCCATGTGAAGACGTTCAAGAGGCATGCTGACAGTGTTGACTTTCTTAATCGGGTGAGACTTCTTCGTTTGCTTTCCTTTCTGGCACGGCACACAGACATCTTGTAGATGAAAACTTCTCACAGGCACACCATTCATAAGATTGTTTTTCACCATATGGTTCATTTTTCTCAAGTGAATGTGTCCCATTCGTCTGTGCCAAGATATAGACTCCTTTTTGTGGCTTTCGAGACAAAACATGTGACTTGTGCAGAGGTCGTAATCGCTTGGCTCATATCAAGGATATAAAGATCATTAACCCTTGGAGCCGATAAGAGAATCCATTCTTTTGGAATTTTAAATCCAGGCTTCAGCACATAACAATGGCATCATCAAAATGTACGGTGAATTTCTTATCACAGATCTGCGAAACACTCAGAAGATTGTGATCAATTTGTTGTACATAATTGATCTTATCGAAACACACAACACCATTGGAGATCTTTCCTTCTCCGGTGATGTATCCGCCTTTGTCTCCAACAAATGCGACATAACCTCCTCTAATGTTTTTCACATCATAAAGAAGCCGTAAGTCGCCCGTCATGTGCCTAGATGCTCCACTGTCAACAATCCAATGACTATTAACATTTCCTCTTGGAACATCCTGCACATTTCATTCAACAATTAGTTGAGGTTGGGGACCCAAGCCTTAGTGGTCTTGGGTCGTCCCTGAGCATCACGAAATATGATCTCGATTTCTTGATGATTTTGAAATATAGCACCTCCCCTTGAACCTTTACCCGTTTTAGGTTTCCAAGTCTGATTTTGTTTACCAGATTGAGTTTTGTGAAAAGATTTTGAAATTTCTGGTTTTAATGGTTGTGATGAACTTGGTTCCTTTTTAACAGATTTGACTTCCTATTTTAAAGCCTTTTCTACTTCCTTGACGTTTGGACGTCGTTGTTTTGTTTCTTGTTTTTAACAGTTCGCTTCTCTTGTTTTGGTGAAACATAACGACGTTGTTGGTGACCTTTTTCAGGAGGGGCTCTCTCAACAAATTTTTCTTTGGGAGTATTTGTACAGTTTTTGATAATATGGCCAAACTCCCCACATTTAAAACAAGTTCTCCTTTCAACAAACTTAGGAGATTCTGATTGACGAACAGATGTTGAACCTGTAGAACCAGAGGTACTTGTTCCTTCATCACACCCATTTGTGTGTTAGGTGTAGTTGTTTTGACTATTACGTTTTAAAATTTTGACTTGTTGGACAACATCGGTATTTGATTTATTTTCAAAAGTCTCAATTTTATCAGTACCTTTTGATGCTATAAATTTAACATCACTGCTTTTCTTCCTGTAACGAGCTCCTTTTGTTTCAAACTTTGATTGAGAAACTTTAGGCTTTTGAGCTCTCTGTTCTTGTTATTTACCCTTAGAAGCAATAGGTTGTTGCTTTGTCGGCAATCTTTGATTTCCAAATTGTTTTCTAACTTCAGATTTTGGAATAGGATTACATTGAGTCACAACAACTCCCGGGATCGTCTTTCCCAAAAACTTACTTGTATTATCTTCAAAAACTTTATCAATCAAAGATGGATTGACGTTTTTAATTGGAAAATCTTTGTCTGACTATATTTTAGCATCACCGACCAAAGTATACAACACATTATTACTCTTAACGGCAGACACACATTCCTTCACTTCCTGGACAGGATTAATCACTTGTTTGGCAACAGGTTGCACAACAGGAGTAGGAGGATCACACAGAATATGATTCTCAATAGGAATTTCTACTCCTTTCATCTTATCAAGTGATTTATCCTGATCACTCACATCTGATTCATCATCAGACGAATCATAGTCCTCAATAATTGGAGCACTTTGATTCGTACACGTTGAAGTTTCTGTTTCTTCAGATGAGATACTCGAGGAACTGTCCGATTTGAACCCTAATCCTATAGTAACTTCCTCATAATCAAGAGGCACACTTGGTTCAAAACGAGGCATTTTCTCTTCATCGGGCATTTTGGTATAGTTGTGTCTCTAAGGAGGCGGACACGACTTATACCCAACGCCTTTCTTGTTCCCTTTCAACTGTTGAGCGTCTATGATGTGATCAAGCACATATCGAGAGTTAGAATAACTCTCCAATTTGAGCTTGATTGCATCATGCTCGCATTTTGCCACGGCTAGCTCTTTCTTTGTTTCCTCAATGATATTAATGTAGTTATTAATACCAATTTGTTTGCTGAAAATAGTTTTTATCAATTCGTAAACACTTTTCTTTAAAGTTTCAATTACTGATTTGAAATCTTTTTCACTTCGAGTTAAAGCCATGTTTGCCTCTTTGCACTTTGACAGCTCAATAACCAAACTCTAATTGTGACTATGAATCTTTTCTGATTTAAGTTTCAAATTTGCACAATTACTGCATACACTAGGAGTGGGAGTGTCGGAATTTACCTGACTAGTCGAGGCTGAGACATTTGTCATAAAGGTAGTCTGATAAGAAAAAGATCCATCTTCAGAGTAGAACTTCTCCATTTCCTTTGATGCAACCACAGCCTTATTTACCAGAATAGATTTATGACACTTTAACTCCTCAGCTTCCTTCAATAAGTCATCAACATCAGAATTTATCTCTTCCTTCACATCCGATTCTGAATTATAACCTCCCGCATTCAAGCTTTCTTCATCCGAACTGCCACTATAACCCGAGCTATCATCATTTTCAGAAAATTCTTCTTTGTGAACATGCTTGATGTGATTGATGATCTTGGCTTAACATGCAGTTCCTCCTTCTCCTTCATCACCATCTCCAAACTGTACGGACTAGTTACACCTTTCATCAGCTTGAACGACTAATGCCCGATTGGTGTTTGACGACCCAGACTGGTTTTGGTTGGTCGTGTTGTTCACAGCTACTATCCTTCTTTCACGGTTTTCTTGATTTGTGATGGAAGTACTTGTCTGATTTCGGAAGGGATTTTGATTGCCTTGTTTGCTCGGTCGAGTGCACTCACGCTTGAAGTGACCCTTTTCGCCACAATTAAAGCATGTAACTGCATCCTTATCGAAACCGTACTTTGTATCCTTTTTGCTTTCCAAGGTAGTTCTCCCAGTTCGTTTCATAAAATCCTTAGCCCTTCGAACAGCACTTGCAAACGCCCACTTAATGTCCATTAACTCCATTTCATCATGGTCTATCTGTTGATAATCTTCGTTGGTCAAATTGATGTTTCCAATTAGACCTGTAACCAATCCACAGTAGACACTGAACATTGTGTTGAGAAGTTCCATACGTTCCTCTGTAACTTCTATACTGACTTTTGAAAGATTGGAAGTATCAACTCTGACGGTGTTGGGGTTTTGAGGTTGAAAGTTGTTACCATAACATGCTTGTTGTGGTTGGGCTTGTGGTGATGGCGAAGTATAGGCACTTGGATCAAATTGAGGTTGAGATGTGGAAGTTTGAGGTTGAGGTTGGGGTTTAGGGAGCCAGGCACTTGGATCTAATTTAGGTTCTGGTGTAGGAACTTGTGGTTTACCAAAATAGACATTTGGAACGAATTGACATTTTGAAAGAGCATGGGCTTGTGCAATAAGATGTGGTGGTGGGTGATAGGCACTTGGATCGAAAACCTGAGGAGCTGACTAGGGAAAGGGAAAGGAGCTTGTATTGGACACAAACGCCGTTTGTAGTTTCGGTTGCTGACTGGAACTTGCTGCAGGATTAATCCCTCCAAAATACATTTCTGGATTTTGAGGAACTGTAATGCTTTTAGCTTTTCGGATTTCCTATTCATCCTTGTTTTCCAATTTTTGAACGAATTCATAGATGGTGGCAGTGTCTAAAACACCTGTATACTTTAA
Organism: Helianthus annuus; assembly: GCF_002127325.2. NCBI lineage: Eukaryota > Viridiplantae > Streptophyta > Magnoliopsida > Asterales > Asteraceae > Helianthus > Helianthus annuus. The sequence continues at coordinate 25,384,589 of NC_035447.2, forward strand.
TAATTCAATGAAAAGACTCCACTTTGGGGGTAGTGCATCAGCCAGCCTTGCAACCAGTTCCTGTTGAGTTGCAGTAACATTATAAGAATACATTTCACTAATTAAATGATAAAAACGAGTTATCATATCATTTAGTGTTTCGTTTTCCATGAATTGAAATGCTTCAAATTCCTTTTTCAACAAATCATGGCGTGTCTTTCGTGTAGCTGCATTTCCTTCTCCTCTTGCTACCAAGGCGTCCCATAAGGCTTTCGTGCTTGTACAATAACCGAATTGATGATGAATGTCTTTGTGGAGTGCTTGTGTAAGGATAGCAAACGCCTTCTTTTCCAGATCATATGCCTTTTTGTCATTTCTAACATATTTGCATAGGTCATTGCATTTGATCCTGCTTCTTCAAGAGCTGTGTTAAATGGCGTAGTGAAACACGTCCATAGCTTGGTGTTTTGCCCTAGAACATAAGTGTGAAATCGACCTTTCCAAGATGGATAGTCGTTCATATGATTTAGCTTTGGCGGGCGATTGTTACTACCCGTTTCACTTTCACTTTGTAACAAATTCTGAATGCTTTGATTTTGATTCGTTACGCATGCCCATTGACTTGCCGTAATTGTTTGTTGTGGCATCATCATTTTCATCCAAGCCGCTGCGGAGGTCGGATCTTGACCTAAGCCTGGGCCACTGCTCCAATCCCATGGACTAGTACTCATATTTTGGTTATGGTATAAAAACAAATGCATGAAAAACCAAATTAACAGACTTGGTGTGATTTGTAAACCTTCTGTGAAAAATAGGATTCAACGAAAAATGTAAGACCACGAAAAAATATCCCACGAAAGATGAATGGCCCATTTGAGTTACCAGGCCCAAACCGAGTAACAGGCCCACGAAAAATAAGCCTAAAACTTGTTTCTTAGACCAACTTATGAAACCAACAAATAACCAGCCCAAACACCAATCTGTTGCTAGACCCAGTCCACGAAGAAGAGAGATCAGCCCACCAATGAAAAAGTCTTATAACAATTTAATTTCCTTTTCAGCAGCCCAAATTTGTATTATATTCACGAATAATTAGCCAAAAAAATAATTTGTTGACTTCTTTGGCCACCTGAATAAGACAAACAAGTTGGTTCTTTGTTGACCAAGGTAATATTTCTTTGACTTCAGTATATGACAAACAACAAACTTTGGAATTTGGTTTTTCGTGGGTGAACTTTTGTGTGTAAAGAATCTGGATGAAAAACAATGTTTCGTAGGATAAGGTTTTTCGTGAGAAATTAGATAAAAACAAGGATTTTTCGTTGACCACCAGATCTTTCGCAGGTATGGGGCACTGTGAAAGTTGGTGAGAAATTTTCAACCAAATCTTATCCTATCTTGTCAGATTTTAGAGAGTTGGTAAACCAAATCTGAAGACATCTTATCTTTCATAATACAACTGAAACTCCGATGACTTTTCCGGCAAAAACAACTCACCGGATAAAATGGTGTTTTATGATATTCACGTTAAAACTCAAAACAACTTGTACTTTCTATTATCTCCAATGTTTTTAAACAAGTTTTAACCAAAAACGACACCAAACAACAACGATTTTCGAGTTTTGATTCGGACTTTATGAACTAGAACTGGGTTTTTGAAAATTTTACACAAAACACACTCAAAACCCACTCGAAAATCACACCGGTAACTCGGTTTTCAACAAGAAATCGAGCCTTACACTCTGATACCACTTGTAGGTTCGTTTTTAGAGGATCGATCATGAAACCAAATCCCTGTTTATAACAAACACGGTCACGAGTGCGGAATCCCCGTGACGACGCAAACCAAACACATAAATAGCAAGAACACGATGTAACCAAAGATTCACAGTCTATTGATTAAACAGATGAGAACAAACATCAAACACATACACACAATGTTTGAAGGTAAACCTCACAGTTGGATATGCTCTCGTCGTTTCACACAGAAACCAAGTGTGGTTTATATAGGAAGCCCAACCCAAACATGACGAAACACATAACGGCCTTGACGAAAAACCATGGTCGACGAATAACCAGGTTATTCGTCACTGTTCACGACGAAACATAGTGCGACCAATAACAAGGTTTTTCGTCACACACATGTACGACGAAAGAGGGTCTTTCGTCGAGGGCTGCAAAAACAAAACAGCTGCAAACAACTTGAATAAACACACAGACAACATAAACTACCAACATATGCAGCATGCATCAGTTTTAAACATACATGCCAAAAAGACAAACTGTCGAACCAAAGCAAGATAGGAGGATATCCGACTTGGTCGACTGACGGAACATACAGACTCGATAAATAAAAGACCGTAAAATACAACGCTACTAAAGAACAAGTTACAGACACCAAAATATGTACCAACAATTTAAGAATGATTCAATTGAAGATGTAATAGATCTTTTCCAAAAATATTAAAATTTGAGGGTACACTCGTCGAATGTAATGTTCATCGTTTCTTAATAGATCGTATTTATGTATATACTAATTATATATTGGATTTTTATTATCTATTATCTAATGACATTGTGTTTTAATCTTGCAACCCAAACCGACAGATCTATAAATTAAGTTGATAGATATTATGGGGAAGGTTCAAATGAAAACCAGTAGTTAACTCGAAAACTAACTAAAAAAAGTTTAAAAAACATACCAAATTTTTTTTACCAATTTTTGCTATTTTATTTATATAAGAAAACTTTTTTTCAAAAAAAAAAATAAAAAAAATTGTAGTGCATATGTGTAATATTGCACATGTGTGTGTACTACACATGTGTGTGCACCACGAATTTTTTTTTTTTTTTGAATTTTTTTTATATACAAAAACTAGGGATTTTTAATAAAAAAATTGTAAAAAAAAATTGGTGTGATATTTAGGCTTTTTTAGTTAGTTTTCGAGTTTTCGCGTTAAAAGTGGTTTTCATTTGAACCATCCCCTAGATATTATAACATGGCATTGATAATTTTTTTTTCAAATTCATATTGATTCGAACATTTTTTTTCTAGTATTTACTAGGTCCCTTCAACATGTTTACAATATCTAAGTAGTTTATAAACAAGTTTGTTTTCTTAGTTTATTCTATTATGATCAACTGTTTTAATCTTTTGGAAGCAAAGAGAAAATAATAAAATCACACCAGGTAGCAAAAAAATAACTAGGCAAAGAAGTTTACAATAGGCGGGTTTTTCAACCACTGGATCCACTACAAAGGACAATTACAATTCCTACCTGAAAATCACAAAGAAAAAGAAAAACTAACAAAAGACTCGAATATCAATTGCCCTGGTTTGCTTTGAGCCTTTAAAAACATCCACAACACCGACCACGAAATGAAAATGAGAGCTTACAATATGCATGTTTTGCTCCTCGAACCTGTGGACGCCTCTATCCAAGACATCAAACATTTTGAGAGTGTCGCATGGGATACCGAGACTCCCACCTGAATGCCAGATAGAGTTTCACATTTTTTAAAAAACAACTTATTAACTTATTGGCTTTTCCCACTACATAACCTAATTCATACAATTTTTTAAAAGCTCTTTTTTGAAAAGTCACAAGTCAATAAATTCTTTTAACAAAAAAAGTTCTTTTTGAGTTAAATAAGCTTAACCAATCAAGCCCTAAAAAGACCTAGATTAGCCATTCCCAATCTTTCTTCTCACAGAAGAATAAGGAAGAATCCCATATCATGAGGAGAAACAAAAGACTTTGATATTCTTTGTCAAAACCCATTCCCTTTGACCGGAAAATTCCGATCAACAACCTCGATTTTGGTTCCATGTATAATAGAAACCTATAGGCATTGTTTATAAGCGTATACAAACTCCCAAATAGCCCCACATCCACCCCGAGTTCTTTTTTGACGCCATTCTAATTAACCTAATGCATCTTTTACAGTCACCCATCGTATCCCAGAAAAATCTCAATCTTAAAGATTCCAAAATTTTAGCAACCTTCTTAGGCACGGGAAAAAGGGACATGTAATAGTTTCCCAATGCCCCTACAACCGATGTAATAAGAGCTGATCTACCACCACTCGGTAACAAATAGCAAGTTTTTTATGAAATCCATCCACGATAACACGCCAAGCGTGTGAAGATGCCATATTCGCCCATACCAAAACCCCCAAATATATAAATAGAATTATGTCTTGTTTACACCACACTGATCTGGCAAACGATGATACGTCATGGAAATCCACACCAACCGCAAACAAACTAGAATTATGGTGATTAATTTTTAAACCCGAGATTAGATAAAAGCAGTTAAGGGCAATACCTACCAACATTCTAAATATTCTTTTTAGACCAATACCTAACCACTAGAGCATCATCAGCAAAGAATATATAGGATAATTAGGGGTGGCAACAAAAACCCAACTATGATATTTTGGGTTGTTTTGGGCCTCTTTAAAAAAGGAAATAAGTCAGAATGGGCTAGGGATTTAGTCAAGATGGGTTAGGATGGGTTTTAAAATACCCATCTACATTTTAACATGGGTCAGGGTGAGTTTTTAACTATCTAACCTTAAAACGCATCAGACTTCATGGGAACGGGATATCAATTGTGTGACTTGTGTCGCTTTTAAATCCCCTTCGTGGATTCAACCCTAAATCACCATCATTGTCTATTTCAAACCTCATCATCACGTGAATTCGTTGTTTACAAGAATTGCCACCACAAAGAATCTTGGAAAAAACCCACCAGTGATTACAGCCACCAAACCCCTTAATTTCGTGGATTCATTGTTGTTTACAAGAATTGGCATCACTAGTTTCGTGGGTTTATCTGATTAAGGTGAGATTTCTAGAAATTTATACATTTATTGTTGTTTTTTTTGGTAGGGTCTCTAATTTATATGTTTCAGATTAGGGCTAGTTTGTGATGATATTGAAACTAGGTTCTTTGTTGAAAACTAAAAAGTAATTAAAGGAATTGAGAAAAATAAATATTACCTTAGAACTCTATCTGATGTAATTTACCCAAATGAGAGGAAAAAAACATATGTTTTAGATTAACCAATTTCTTAATCTGTATGTGTTCTTTAACCACCCTCAATTTATAAACCCTTAATTGTTGTTTGGTTTTTTTTTAATTTAATTGGAACTGTTTTGGGAAGAAATATTGGTTGCAAAGTTGAAAATAGTTTCAATTTGCATGATGAATCTCGGAATCAAAGCTGTTGTTGAGAATTTGATAATCATTATGATTGATTCTACATGATAATTAAAAAATGCAATTTTCTACTTTCTGATTTTTTTTTAATTTTTTGATTTTTTTAATTTTTCTGATTTTTTTTAATTTTTCTAATTTTTTAAATTTTTTGATTTTGTATTTTTTGAATTTTTTTATTTTTTTTTGTTTTTCAGATTTTTTATATTTTTTTGAATTTTTTGAATTTTTTAATTTTTCTGATTTTTTTTGTTTTTCTTTTATTTTTTTTTTTTTGAATTTTTCTGATTTTTTTGAATTTTTTTTATTTTTAGCCTATCATGACCGAAACCCATTGTGACCTAATCCCATCTTGACTTTTTTCTTAAAAACCTCATCCTTACCTAAACCCATCCTAACCCATTACCCAAACCTACCCAACCCACCCATTTTGCCACCTCTAGGGATAATGAAATACCATCCTATCCATTCTTAGCACCATGAAAGATACCTGCGCTGCAAACTAAAAGGATTTTAGGGATGAGTCCTAAGTCACGAACACACCCCAAAACCACACCATAAGACTCAAACACGACCAGTAAATCTACATCATTGTCCTCTTCATGTTTCTCAACCCTACGTTTTTCAATTTTCCTCGATCTGCTTAGATCTGTATTATAGATCATCCTCACAGGTTCAAGCTTGCGATATGGTTTATTACCGAAACAACTTCCGCATAAGATTTTGAAGTTCCTATAATGGGTTTAGTTCCAAGTTTATTTAACATGTCCACCCTAGGCCTACCACCATGGTTTGATGGTAGACCTAATGTTTGTCGATCATTACGCGTGACATTTGCATACAGATGGTAGTCTCCAAACGGTTCTCAAGTTATTGAAGAACCCTAATAAATCTAACAAAACCAAGTGTTTCCCAATCTTCGTAACTCGGATTGAAATGTACACATCAACAACTCATCCCCATTCATGACATCGATTCCCACGGATGAACCTACATACATAGGTACGGGTTCATCGGAACCCATTTGGTTTTGATTTTTATAAAAGTATGTATATAAAGTCTGGAGTGAACCCATAAATAATATATGGGGTGAACCCATATACAAAATAAAGAAGGTTCCAGTGATTAAGGTATTGTGTTATAAGTAATGGGATGCATTTCTATGAGCGGTTATGTATGGTGTGTATCTATAGTGTTTTATTTCTTTTTGGAAAACCGAATTTCTTTATTCCTGTTGTTGTGTGTGGGGCGTGAACCCAAGACCTACAAACCTAGGTATACCTAAAGACTTTGCCTTTGATAATAGGCCAACAACCCTGTTGGTGCCTATCTATAGTTAATTAATGTCATTTTGTTAAATTATTTATAGATTTTGTTAAATTATTTATTTTGATTTATTCGTTGTAAAGTATTGTCGTTAGGGCTGCAAATAAACCGAACGAACACGAACAAGACCTTGTTCGTGTTCATTTGTTAAGAAATATATGTGTTCGCGAACCGTACACGTATCGAATGAGATTTTATTTCCGTGTTCGTTTGTTAAGGAAATGAACTTGTTAGTGTTCGTTTGTGTTTGCTTGTTAATTTTAGGCAACGAACAAAAACAAACGTTGACGAACAGTATGGGTGTTATCAACATAATGCACATTTACACGGCTATGTATTAATGGTTAACAGTAAGATTAGTTGTGATTATGGAGTGTTGTTAACGCGATGCACGTGTTCATGTTAATAATGGTTAACAGTTTACGGATGACGAGTATGGGTGTTATCAACATAATGCACATGTGCATGATAGGTGACGAGTATGGGTGTTATCAACATAATGCACATTTGCATGATCGTTGTATTGATCAAGCAGATAAACAAAAAAAATGAACAATTTATATAAACAATGATACAGGAACATAAAGTAACCAAGCAAATGTTAAATAAACAATGATATAGTAACATAGAGTAATAAAGCATGTAAAAACTAGAAAAACAAACAATGAACAATGATAAATAAACACTGATATAGGAACATAGAGTTATCAAGCATGTAAAAACTATTTCTGTATACTACCTTTAGTCTCGTATCTATAAATTGTAATTGTTGTTGGTCCAGATTCGTGGGTGCTATAGCAGTCGATGTTGAAGTATTGTCATCGGAAATTGAGTATTCAACGGAAATTGAGTGTTCAACTACAACGACATTTTCTGATGTAGACATAGATTCAAGAGTATGGATATCAAAAATAGGTCTTTTTATAAGCTGAAATTGACCTAACTGTGTAAATGTCATTATCAGATTGACGAGGAGGGTATATGTGTGATGAATCAGAAGATGCCATCTGTATTATAAATGGGTTACAAGTGAAATTATGTTTATTTGTATATAGATGCCAAAAAACAATATAATCGGACAAAAAAGGATGTAATTTGTTGTGATCACCGGATAAATGATGTATTCAACTGAGTAATCGTATAAGGACGAGCCAGATTAGTAATGTAGTAGTGACTTATGAGCAGATGTATGAATGTCACCGGATGAGTTGTCGTCGAAGGAGTTGTCACGGCGGTGGTGCGGTGGTGTCGTTGGTGTCGCGGTGGTGGCAGAGGTGATGTGTCGGCGGCGGCGGCGGCGGTTGTCAGGGGGGTGGTAGCAGTGAATGATTTAAACAGAATGAGGATGTAAACCCTAACTATTTGAACAGAATGAGGATGTAAACCCTGTTAGATGGAATTTCACTTTAATTACAAAAATGTCATGTGTTCACACTGGTTCTCGCGGTTCTCGCAATAAAGGGTGGTTCCTAACGGATCCTTCTCCTATATTGCGAGAACCGTGACCCTTTATTGCGAGAACCGCGAGAACCAGTGTGAATACAACCAAAAATACCTAAAAGAATCTAAAAACACACAATTTTTTAATATTTTTTATAAACATCGTTACTTTTCGTTAACAAAAAAATTAAAAAAATAAAAAAAAAAATTTTTGATTGTAACAATTTTTTATAAAAATATATTAATTTTTTTTGTTTTTTTTATATTTTTTAAGATTTTTTTTAGGTTTTTTGGGGGTTTAACTTTATGGCTTAGTTTTAGCATTTAGCTTGGGTGGGTGGTGTTAGGTTTTTTAGAGGGGTTTAGTTTTTAGCATTTAGCTTGGGGGGAGGGGGGTTAGGGTTTTTTTTGGGTGGGGTGGGGGGTTAGGTTTATTTAGGTTTTTGGTGGTGTAGTGGTTTTATTTTATTGTGTTCACATTGGTTCTCGTGATTCTCGTAATAAAGGTGGTTCTTGCATGAACCCAACCCTATATATATATATATATAGGAGAAGGATCCATTAGGAACCACCTTTTATTGCGAGAATCGCGAGAACCAATGTGAACACAACCAAAAATACCTAAAAAATACATAATTTTTTTAAATATTTTTTATGAAAAAATCGTTGCATTTCCTTATTAAAAAAATTGCTACTAAAAGCAGCTCTTTTTTCATAAAAAATATTTAAAAAAAAATTATGTGTTTTTTTAGGTTTTTTGGGAGTTTAGTTTTTAGCATTTAGCTTGGGGGGGGGGGGGGGTTAGGTTTTTTTATTTTGGGAGGGGGGATTAGGGTTTTTTTTTGTGGAGGGGGGGTTAGTTTTTTTTAGGTTTTTGATGGTGTAGTGGGTTTATTTTGTTGTGTTCACATTGGTTCTCGTGGTTCTCGCAATAAAGGTGGTTCTTGCATCAACCCTACCATATATATATATGATTAGGTTCAAGAGTGAACACCCCCCTCAGTTGTGAACTGTGTGAACTCATTTTGGCCCTTGATTTCTATGATCTTGAGATTTAGATGAGTGGCATGATGGTAATTATGTGGTTAATTTTTTCCATTTAATTAAATACAAAAAAGGTATATGTATAATTTTCATCTTAAATTGATTGCATAAATCATGTTCTCTCTCATAAATTAAATATGAAAGTAATTTTATAAAAAAAAAATAGATTTAAATTAGGGAAATTGGCCTGTAATAATCCAACCTGGACCTTATTGGCCATTAATAATCCCACCTCAGAATATTCCCCCCAGTAGTCCCACCTTTCACATATTTTTCCTCCAATGGTCCCCCGTTAGAAAAACTTAACGGAGTTAAGCTTTTTTCCAAATTACTAACGGATTTTTAGGGCTTTGGATTAGAACGACGATACGAGTCCATTGATGTAAATTTGCCTCGAAACGGTGCTCCAAACGATGAAAACGATGCTTCAATTCGGGTGTTTAAATTTCCAATTAACCAAAATCAAGTCACTTGGAGCACTATTTCGAAGTAAGTTTTACATCAATGGACTCGTATCATCGTTCTGATCAAAAGCCCTAAAAATCTGTTTGTAATTTGGAAAAAAGCTTAACTCCGTTAAGTTTTTTTAACAGGGGACCATTGTAGGAAAAATATGTGAAAGGTGGGACTGGTGGGGGGAATATTCTGAGGTGGGATTATTAATGGCCAATAAGGTCTAGTTGGGATTATTACAGGCCAATTCCCCTTTAAATTATTATCTTAATAATTGAAATCAGTTACATATTTCCCATTTTAATTCCTTATCCATAATATCTTTCCTATTATAAATTCATTATCCTTGCTCTGTTTAAATGCGATGTACACATGTGTATTCTGATTTTGCCCTGTTTTTTAATGCGATGTACACATGTGTATATCGTCTGTTTTTGTGATATCTCAGAATTTTTTTTGTATTGAATGTTTGATGTACCCTTGTGAATTACTGTACACATATGTACGATGCTAAGTACACATACGCATTGTTTTATTTATATCCAAGTACACATGTGTATACCCTTGAAATATGAAGGTTACGTGGATCTTAAAAATCAAAATTTGAATTCTGCTGATGAAATCTGAAAAATAAAATTGAAATAAAAGATATTGTGGATAATGAATTTAAAATAGAAAAGATATTATGGACAAGGAATTAAAATAGGAATGATGTAACTGATTTCAATTACTAAGATAATGATTTAAATCTATTTTTAAAAAAAATTACAATCCTACCCTTAACAACTAAAAAGGAAATTAAAGATCCAGATGAGTTCACACAGTTCACTCTTGGAAGGTTATTCACTCTAGAACCCTACCCTATATATATATATATATATATATATATATATATATATAGTGGAGAGTTCAAATGCCCTTATCGTACATTACGTACGCGATCATCTCAGCCGTTAGATCTTCATCCCACATTGAAATCGCATGTTGGGTTTTTGTAACAATTTCGCATGTTGGTTTTTTAACATTCGATTTCATCGAAATTACCACATGCGAAATTGTTACAAAAAAACCAACATGCGATTTCATTAAAATTATCACATGCGAAATTGTTAGAAAAAACAAACATGTGATTTCACTATATTGTACGTAATGTACGTTAAGGGATATTGTATTTTACACTTTCCCTATATATATATATAGGTAGAGAATCCTGTAAAAAGTGGTAGTGTGAGAAGTGTATTATAACACTATATATAATACTATATAACACCATATAAACACCGTATAACAATATGTAACACCATATAATACCATATAACACTATGTAACACTGTATATCATTATATAACAAATATAACACTATAGGTTGTCTGAAAGCATGTCTATGATAGATGTATAGTGTTATATTTGTTATATAATGATATATAGTGTTACATAGTGTTATATGGTATTATATGGTGTTACATATTGTTATACGGTGTTTATATGGTGTTATATAGTATTATATATAGTGTTATAATACACTTCTCACACTTCTCACACTTTAGGCCCTTTTTACACTATCCTTACCCTATATATATATATATATATATATATATATATATATATAGACATGCTTTCAGACAACCTATAGTGTTATATTTGTTATATAATGATATACAGTGTTACATAGTGTTATATGGTATTATATGGTGTTACATATTGTTATACGGTGTTTATATGGTGTTATATAGTATTATATATAGTGTTATAATACACTTCTCACACTTCTCACACTTTGAGCACTTTTTACAGGATCCTCTACCTATATATATATATATTAATGTTTAATGTTGATTTTGAGAAATTCTCTAATATCGTATTTTGAGTCATGGCTCAAATGAAGTTTGGAGTCAAATGAAGGGATTTGAGTTATGAAACGAGATTCGGCTTATGTTTTGGTCTTGGTTAATGGATAGCCTAATTTTTTTTTTTTTTTTCTGTACGACCAACGACAACATTTTAATGCCAAAAGAAGGGGCCAGCTAGACGTTGGAAGTCTCAAAAAAAGAACAAGGAAAAACAACATTACCCGACTAGGTCCCTAACATTAAAATCACACCAACACTCCCAATTAAAACCCCCGAACTTAGACTTATTTTTAATCCAAAAAACAATTCCTCTTTAATATCTTCGAACAATTTAGGAACTGCCACTCGAACGTCTTCAAAAATAACATTATTTCTGAATTTCCACATTTTCCAGATTGTTGTGAGGATAATAGCTTCTTCCACCATGCGCTTCCAATCCTTAGATCCTTTTAGCTTCCTAATCGAATTTAAAGCTTCCACTTGTATGCACGATGGATCCGGCCCATTTAACTTAAGCCATGCCCACCAAATGGCTTTAGCCCAAAGACAATAAAATTATTTGTAATCATATGTAGCATGATAAAATTATTATGTTAAATCTATCCGATTTGAAGTTATTTTTCCTGCATATATTGGGTGATCTCACAGTTATTTATTTTTGTATGTTGTTTCTTTTGAACAAGTAGTATCTACCAAGGTTGGAGAATTTACTGACTAGCGACTATTTAGGGATTATTCGGGATTAATCGGATCGGGTTTTTATATGTAATTTTTAGTTTTATGTATACATATACACATTTTTATAGGTAAATATTTTAAGTAGCTAGATTTTAACTCTTCAACTTATTTTTTAAGTATACAAGATTAATTATTGGAATTCACGTAGTTTGGTTGAAAACTGACCGGAATTTAAAGGTTTTGGGCGAAATATACATGTTTTTTGCCGGAATCTGACTAGAATCGCCGATTTTTGGCTGGCCGACTAGGCCCGACTAGCGATTCATGAACTGATTAACGAAAAGTACTCAGTTACTGACCGACTAGAGATTAATCGCCGACTAGTCGCCGCCTAGTCGCGATTTTTACAACATTGGTATCTACAACCTGCGCTTTGTTGTGGAACCGTTAAGTCGAACAAAAAGTAAACGTAAAAATGATGAATCACGCATACACGTTACGGTGTGTTAACTCGAGACAAATAGACCGAAAAATTAAAACATAGAAAAGAATAACTAAGTCGGCTTAGGACCCGCGAGTTTCGACGGAGTTGTTAAACTATAAAAAATAGACGTAAAAATGTTGAACCACACACGCACGTTGCAGTGTGTTAACTCGCAAAATTTAGAATAAATCATAAAACAATAATTTGTAAAAGATGTAAAGTATAGGAACCAAAGTTGAAAGTGAAAAAATGTTGGGGCTAAAAATAGAAAATGTATGTAATAAATATGTAAAAGATGAAAATTATGAGGTTATAAAAGTGTAAAAGATGACAACTATAAGAATTAAAAGTGTAAAAGATAAAAAAACAAAGAGGTTAAAACTTAAAAATAAATAAAAATTAAAGAGTAAAAAAAAGTGTTTATGTGAGACGAGAGTCAAAACTACAAGCTGAGAGCCTTGTTGTGGTGTGGTAGTAGCGTGAGTGTAGCTGTGACCAATAAGAAGTTATAAAAATTGAATAGTAATTTGTGAGGATGTTTGAAATTTGATGGTTAATAGATCGTTAATAGTTAATTAATAATTAGTATTAAGCACCCCCGCGTTGTGGCGGGGGCGAGCACTAATGTCACACTACTGCCAGCGACCACCGACACTGAAGTTGCGGTGTTAATGCGAAGAAATTAAACCGAAACGTAAAACATAGAATAAAATAACTAAGTTGATCTAGGACTCGTGCGTTACGAACCGCGTCTATTTTTTCCCGTTTGACAGGTTCATCGTAATCTATATATAAGATATATACAAACCATAATGCTTACATTACAACAACCATTGCATCAATACGTTGGAAATTATATTTATACAAGATTTTGACTAAATTAATTAGACTATTATAAATAATTTTACAAATAAAACAACACAACTTTGAATGGATCAAACCGATTGAATATGTAATGAAACTATTATTTGTTTAGGGTACAACCACTTAAGCACAATTTACAACCATACATGCATACAAAACAAATTGAATTTGGTAAGGTAATGAAACCATTATTTGATTAAGGCACAACCACTTAAGCACAACTTACAACCAATATTTGATTAAGGTACAACCACTTAAGCACAACTTACAACCAAACACTTAAGCACAACTTACAACAAATATTTGATTAAGGTACAACTATTTAAGCTCAACTTATAACCACACATGCATACAAATGTTTCAAATTAATAGTATATAAATATTTAAAAATGAAGTTATTATAATAAGTAGGGGGAGGTTTATTTGAGAATAAAATTAAACTGAGAAAAAAACCAAATGGTAAAATTGTAAAACATTAAATAGTTTTTCTCTCATCTCATTTATTATTATTTTTGACTAGTTAATTAGTCATAAAAACTATCATCATCGACACTAAAATTTTTGCCTAGACACATCAAAATTTATCTTATACATACTGAAATTTATCCTACACATATTGAATTTTATCCTACACAACTCGTAATTCATCCTACACACCTCAAAATTTATCCTACACTTTAAATTAATTTTTTTCTTCTTTGAGAAAATATTTTTTTTTTGAAAATAAGTTACAAATTTAATTTAGTTAGCTATTAAAAAGGAAGACTAAAAATTAATGATCTATCTAATTTTACCAATATACCCTTACACTCATATTAAATACAAAAATTAAATAAAGTAAAATGAAGCATTCTTATTGGTTAAAGTTTGTCCTTTTTTATTCTTACAAAATATTTCTTCTCATATGAACCCTCCACATAATAAGTATTATGATAAATGATATCAATTATTTTATCTTTTTAATAAAAATGAAACTGTTATTATTGTAATTAACTTTTTGGTCAGTATCGGTTTAGTTCATTACAGTACCAACATGATATCGACATTTGGCATAACAATCGACATGTGTTTTATGTCAACTGAAAACCATAAAAACAAATACATTTACCGGTATCGGTATTGTTCAGTTGGTATTGATTCGGTTTGTTGCGGTACTAGTGTGGTGCATACTCTTGATTTGGCTTACTATACAAAAAAAATATTTTAGTGCGAATACAAGTCCGTGTTCAACGAATTTTATACCGTCATGTCGAGGAAAACCATAAAAACAAATGTGGTACAGATACCGATGTTGACCCCTGTGTTGTAGATGCAATCGTCATAAAACCGTGCTAAGTAGTAAGCAAACAACAAATAAAACCAAAAAAAGTCATAAAATAAAAACACAAAACCACTACAAAACCAAACTATAAAAAAGAATGAAAGAACTATTTATAAGGACATTCAAACAATAAATAAAACCCGGAAAATCATAAAATAAAAACGCAAAACAAATGCAAGACAAAACTATAAAAAAATAAAGAACTATTCATAAGGACCTTCATTATTTATTTTTATATAAATATAAATAATATAAGGCTAACGGGTTTCTAACAATCCAAATGATAACCAACTGACCGATAATAATCCATATTAACAATATGATCGGTGACAGTCACGCTAAGAATTTTAGTAAGTAGAATTTTAGTAAGTAACGCATGTGCCTAACTTTGATTCATTACAAAAAATCTATTAAATGTATACTAAGTTAATTTTCCCTAGGGTTGTTCAAATTGTTTGGCGCTCGATGCTTGTTCGATGCTCGCTCGGAATTTGCTCATTCGATTCAGCTCGATAAAAAAATGCTCGATTCGGATCGGTTCGGTTCGGTTCGGTTTGTAAGCGAACCGAGCACGAGCAGAGGTCCGCTCAGTTCGGTTCGGCTCGGTTGGCTCAATTTATATATATATATATATATATATATATATATATATATATATATATATATATATATATATATATATATATATATGGTCGGGATTTAGAGAAAACGGTAGAAAGTGTGAGAACGGTGAGAACGCTTATCAATCGTCCGATCAAAACAATTTATGGACTAGATTGGCGCGGTGGCATTTTCGTAAATAACGTCAATTTTATTACGTGGACGCGCTTCAATAAGGGTAAAAGCGTCTTTTGACTACTCCAAACAAAATGCCATCTCATGAAAATAAAACGCCAAAACAAAAATCACACAACATTCTGCTAAAAAACGCCATTAGATATAAAACGCCAAACTTAATTATAGTAAAATCCCGCCTAAAAAAACCGCCAAAAAAATCCTATATATATAACAACTCAGACCTTCAATTAAAAACCACAAACAAAAACCCAAAACGTCATATTTAATATATACCATTCGACTGATAAACGCCAGAAAATCAAAAAATCAAATATATTGCTGTCAATAAAGTGTAGC
The DNA here is from genome assembly GCF_002127325.2 of Helianthus annuus. Classification (NCBI taxonomy): domain Eukaryota; kingdom Viridiplantae; phylum Streptophyta; class Magnoliopsida; order Asterales; family Asteraceae; genus Helianthus; species Helianthus annuus. Next base: position 25,400,384 of record NC_035447.2, read on the forward strand.
TGTATGGTGTGGACAACATTGTCAGTTATCTTTCTTAACTGAGGATTAACAATGTTATCCAACACCATACAGCAACACTCTATAGATTTTAGAATGATCAAATTTACAGTTTTAAGATAGTTTATTTTGGGGCATTCTTTTTCTCGGTAAAACGCCAAAAAAGATAACATTTTTTGCTGAAAGGGTGTAAACTCAATAACATCTTGCTGCATGAGATGGACAAAAATTATAGAAAAAGAGTCTGATTTTATACGAAAGTCGAAACAGCCAGTGCAGATTTGAAGATCAATATTTTTTGTTTAATTTTCTTTTTCAGTTGATTGTTATTTAATTAACAACGACATATCTAATAAAAACGCCAAAAAGTTGTCTTACACCTTTGGCGTTTATCAAAACATCATAAAATTACTTTGGACAAGTATTATAAAAAAAACTTTTTTGATGTATTCTTTTTTTATTTTCCTTTTGAGTTGATTGTTGTATAATAAAAACGCCATATAAAATAAAAACGTCAAAACAGCCAAAATGCTTGTTTAAACGATATCATCCCGTTAAATGCCCCCCAAAACTCCAAAGCTATAATAAAATTAGTTTGAAAAAGAATTATAAAAAACCTAAAAAAAATACAAAATAAAAAATAAACTTTAAAATGTAACTAGAAACAGTAACTTCAAATCAGAAAAAACTGAAGATAGGGAAAATTTATTATAGTAGAATCTAAAACGCCAAACTTGAAAGATGGGACATGTTACAGACTTCAGAGATAAAGCCTGTCAAAAACAATAATTACAAACAGTAACTGAAAAGAAAAATACTTTATTATAATAACGCACCGCCTAACTTAGGCGCCAAAAAGAGATCCTATAAAATGATACATCTCAGCAACTTCCATTTGATCAAACCAAATAAATAAATAAATAAATAAACAAACGCCAATACTGCTAAATACCACTCACTGTAAAACACCAAAAAAAATCAAAGATGGCTAATATGCTTTCTTGAATATTCAGTATTGTTATTCGTCAAGTTTCACTGAATGAATTGTTAGCGGAGCCGAGTAACTCAAAAAGATTTTGTTGTATGAGATAGACAAAAATTCAAGAAAAAAATACTAATGCCAGTCATATGGCATTTTGTATTTTTTGTTCTTGAATAAGGCTTGGATGAGGACAAGAGATCAATGACACTGAAGAGTGGGATGATGATAAAGATGAAGATCAACATGAAGAAAAAGCGAAAAAACCCACCCACACATTATAGATCTATGTCCCCAAACATCCACAAAAAAAGCAACTTCAACAGACGAGCATGCAAAAAAATCAAACCGATGGGTTTGTTAAGTTTTACATAAAACGCCATATTTTGGTGTCAGTTCTTGTACTATTAAAGAACAAAGAGAGTGATAACAGTGAATATTGTGAAGAGAAATCCGTTTAGGATTTTTAATTTATTTTCTTCGCTTGTATTTTTTTTTTCTACTGGGGCTGAAATATAATCCAACAATTGTAAAATGCCAAGATAACCAAAACGCCAAAATGTTTATAAGAAATAATAAAACATTGGGCCAACTTGTTTAAAACGCCTTGAAAAACTCCATTCAAATAGATTTCCTGACCCCTGGGTTACAATGGCATACGATTTGAATAAACGACATAAACGCCATAAACGCCAAAATGTTAATAAGATGAAACCATTAAATGCCATTAAATATTGAATTTGGTCAAGGCCAAAAATCTTAAAAACCAACAATATTGGGAAAAACGAAACTGGAAAAGTAGAAGATGAAAGGACAAAAAAGCCCCTCCGCCCTTTCTAAGCGGCGTGACACGTGTTAGGCCAGGAAGCGTTCTCACCGTTCTCACACTTTTGAGCGTTTTCTCCTGATCGCGTTTATATATATATATATATATATATATATATATATATATATATATATAGCGTTTTCGTCATTGCTATGGAGGCCTTAACCGGGGTTATGAAACAAGCCACAATGGTCAATCTTTTTAAGGGTATCAAGTGTACTAACGACGGACCGGTGATCTCTCATTTTTTATATGCCGATGATGTAATCTTTCTTGGGGAATGGTCGACGGAAAATGCTAGCAACCTAAGGCGCATTCTTAGATGCTTCTACTTGGCATCGGGCTTGAAAGTGAATCTTGCCAAAAGTAGTGTTTACGGGGTGGGTATAAATCAACATGAGGTTCAAAGCATGGCAACGTTCCTTGGGTGCAAGTCTGGCAGTTTTCCGTTTAAGCATTTGGGTTTGGTGGTTGGTGCAAATATGAACTTAGTTAAAAATTGGAAGCCCATTATTGATTTATTCAAGAACAGGCTAGCTATTTGGAAAGCGAAACAACTCTCTTATGGAGGTAGGGTCACACTTCTAAAGTCGGTGTTGAATGCACTTCCAACATACTTCTTCTCCTTATATAAAGCCCCGAATCAAGTGATCGATGCTTTGGATAGATTGAGAAGAGTGTTTTTTTGGGGTGGATCTGAAGAGAAAGCGAAGATGAACTGGGTGGCCTGGGACAATGTTATTGCACCTATAGAATACGGTGGTTTGGGTTTTGGTTCGTTAAAGGATGCAAATCATGCTATGTTGGCAAAATGGTGGTGGCGTTTCAAGGTTGAAAACAAAGGACTTTGGAGGAGAGTGATTTGGGCCATACATCATAACTCTCGATCTTGGTCGGCTATCCCGGCGAAAATTTCTATGCCGGGTATATGGAAGCAAATAGTCAATATTCATCATTCGCTTCAGCAAAAGGGGATAGATCTCTTCAAAGCCATTAGAAATGTCGTGGGGAACGGGTCAAATACGTTATTTTGGTTGGACCTATGGATCGGGAACACTCCTTTTCACATCAGATTTCCAACTCTTTTCAGCTTAGAACGGCTGAAAATGTGTTATGTATCGGACCGTATCATCCGGGTCGGTGGGGGTCTGCACACTAGCTGGGACTGGACCAGACCCTTTGAGCAAGATCAAGAAATTGCTGAATTTTCGGAGTTGACGGACCTGCTGATTTCGGTCTCAATTTCGGAAAATCAGGATGTTCTCAGGTGGGGCTTAGATACATCGGCTGTATTCTCAGTTCGAAGTGTGAAATCAGTATTAAAAATTTGTAATAGGCTGCAGCCACATTACTCGTTCGTATGGAATAAGTGGGTGCCGAAAAAGGTGGGTTTTGTTGCTTGGCGAGCTGAAAAGGAGCGTCTTCCCACGAGGATGGCTTTGGCTCAAAGAAATATTCAAGTAAATTCGGATAGGTGCGCCATATGTGGAGACTATGCGGAGACGAGCGAGCATTTATTTGTATCATGTCACCTTGCACAAACGGTTTGGGCTCTTATTACACAATGGTGCAAAATACCCGTGTTTTTTGCCTTTGGCATAAAGGACATTCTAGATCTGCATTTATTCGTGAAAAGTTCTACAAAGAAAAAGAAGATTATCCAGGCCATTGTTCATGTCACATTTTGGAGTATTTGGGCTGCAAGAAACAAACTCATTTTTGATGGTTCCTATCCAGAGGTATCAAAGATTTTGGAGGAAGTGAAGGTTATGAGTTATCTATGGGTCAAAAATCGTTCAAAGGATGCTGCGATTACGTTGGAGAGCTGGAAAAGATTCGATGATTTCGGTTAAATTCGAGTAGGGTCCTGTATTGTTTTTTCTTGTTTTATGGTTGTTTGGTGTGCCGCTCTAGCCGGCTTGTATATTTTTGGTGTAGCTCCTTGCTAATTAATAAAACGTTTTTGTTGGCCGTTCAAAAAAAAAAAGAAGAAATTTTTTGAAAGAATAAAAAAGAAGAAGTTTCAACCAATAAGAATGCTTCATTTTACTTCATTTAATATTTGCATTTAATTTTAATATAAGGGTATATTTGTAAACTTACATAGATCATTCATTTGTAGTCTTCCTCTTTAATAGCTAATTACATTAAATTTGTAACTTATTTTTAAAAATATACTAGGTTTAAGATTAAAAAAAAATAGTTGTGCTATTTTTGCAATTGGATATTTTCATCGCAACATTAGCCGGCGACGATATATTACGTCACAAAAGACTGTAACCAGTACTCATTTCTTTAGTGGTATTATATTTATTCCTAATGTATTAAATGAGAAAGTAAATTTTTAGTTTAAAAAAAGGGTAAGTAGGTTATAGAAGTCGAATACTGCAATAAGTATACATTAATGTATGTTTAGACACCCTCAATTATTTTATTTAGATAGCTAGATTGTTATTGTAACTAGGGGGAACACCCGTGCGATGCACGACATGCATAATAGTTATTGTTTTTTTCCTGGAACGACGACTGATATAGATAGTGCGTGACACGGTATGAAAGTGCGAATATAGTATAGATTTTTAAAACAAAAACCGGTTTTTTTTAAAGTTAGCCGTTTGACCATAGTTATTTTGACCAAAGTCCACTTCTTGTTCAGCGCTTTGTGGTAGCACTACCAGTCAAAAAAAGGCCCAAAACGCCCGAGGGTACAGTGTTCCCCCGCGTTTTAAGACACTTTGAGAGAGGTTTGCGCCCCACCACATGTGGTCTCACAAAACTTCAATTCTATGGACGTGTGGTTTCTCAACCCTCTTCAAAAGACGTCACATTTTTCAAATTTTTTTATTTTTATTTTTTCTTTTTCATTGTTTTAGATGGTGTAAAATAGATGTTAAATATATATATTAGACTACATACACATACACATATAAATTCGGTTTTGACATCTAAAAGTCAAATTGCAGGTTTTGTTCCCTTTTATAGATAAGAAAGCAGTTTATTATTTATTACTAAAATGTTGTATTAACTTTATTCTGTAACATATTCTTTATAAACTATGCTTACCTTAACATAACCTAATAGCTATATTTCCTTATTAGAAGGCTCTTATAATTGAAAATTAGTACATATTATTACCTTGCTGGTGAACACATTTACTCTATGTTTAGGGAACAATTTGATTAGGTTGTTGATATTGAATTGAATATCACACCAAATTACAATAGCAGTTTATATTGCTACTATTCACCCAAATCAAGCACCTTAAATAAGTCAGTGTTTCTCTATATTCAAAAAACGAACTATAACTGACGATTATTAAATTGCAACAGTCAATTCAATCCAAATACTGCAATAGAAACATAAAATCTACCACAATTCGTTGGTTAATCACGTATAGTTCTTAATCGATTAGAATCAGAAAAAAAGAAATTGACTCACCGTAAATTAAAATCAGGAAGAAGGCGAACAAAGGGGCGGAGTTTTTCGAAATCAATGACCCCTGTCTTTCAGTGTTATTCCTTGAATGAGGTAAGCAAGACCCCATACTACAAACTACATACACATACATAAAAATTGGGTTCTATATTATTTGTATAAACACCGATTGGAAACCCTCACATTGCATTTGATGAAACCCTAATCAATATAAACACACACACTAACACTCACGAATCGAATCGAATTTATAAAAGGAAAAATTCGGGCTGTTTTTACCTCTTGCTGCTCCAAATCTTCATTACCATACATTATCTTCATTTTAGAGATATAGATATTGCACTTAAAGGTCTCAACCATCAAAATACGATCCAAGGGCTAAAAAGTGGTTCCTAATTATGCAATGGTTATCATTTGAACCTTATTCCATGAGACTTGAGGTAAGATGCAAAGAGCATTCTTTTGAGTTTTAAACCATCTGTAATTAAGTTCATTATTTAATCATTATTGTTGCAATTATTAGGTATTATAGATAATAATACCCCATGAAATTACCTTTTAGTAATTTTCGTTTCTAATTGGTTAGCATCTTTTAAGTTTTAAAACCATTTATAGTTATAATTAAATTCATAATAACGTTGATTAAGTTTTTTTATATTTAATTATTATTATTATTATTAATTTTATTTTTATTTCATATGATGTTCATCAACTATCTGATAAAATTGCAAAAAAGGTTGTAACCTTATTTGTATGATGTTTAGCAATTACTAAACCAAATAATAATGACTTAATTATAAAATTCAATCAAGTAATCGGTTACGGAGAACTTGAAATGGAAAAGCAATGTAAATATGAGGAAGGTGATGATGTTCAACTAAGTCAAATGATTTAATTCTTTATCAAGTATTTAACAATACTTAATTTATAAAGTTATCAATTTAATTGTATTTGTCAATTTATACTCATGTAGAAAGACTAATTCCCTTTACTAACTTCATTGAGTTGTTGTACTATAAGCATAATATGTTGCAATTATTTAAATTTGGTTGAAACCCTTGTGAAATGCTTTATACGATAGTATAGATAAACGCAATCAATTTAAATCTTTTGCGCGGGTTGAAAACATCCGAGCCCTTAAAGTTTGCTGCCCAATCCTGTCAAACAATACCTCCTCAAATATTTCCTCTGCATCTATATTACCTATATATAGTATCAATTAAATCACACAAAAGTATCATATGTTTAAAAAAAATAGTAAAGTAGAAATTAAAAAAGGAAATACCAATAGGCCAAATAAATGTCTATCTCCAAATGAATAACTTTTCTCGTATCCACCCTTTTACACCTCCATATACATGAAGCTGCAAAAAGGAAAAAGACTATAAATTTATGAACAATTAAACAATACATTGGTAAATGGTTCCAGATACTATAGTCATGCAAAGGTACCTTGATTAAGTATGAAGTGTCTGTTTTTTTGTATCCAATAACCTGTGTGTATACTTTATATGTAATATAAAATCATAATTTGAAAAAAAAAACCACTAAATCACCAAAAACATAATAAAACATCAATATAAACTCATAGATTATGTAAAAGAAAATTGTTATCCCATTTGAATATTTTAAGAAACAAACCAAATTTTTTTCGAATAAATGTTGAAATGGGTATAAAAGAACACACCTTTCCACCAAGATAAATAAATTTCATATCAACTTATCTCTTTCTTCTCGACTCTAACTCGCACAATAGTAGACAAAGGAGTTGATGTTGAGTGAAATGGTGAATTTATAGCAATGATAGGAGATTCCTTAATCGGTCAAATTTATTACATATTGATTGAAATTGGACCTTTGGAGTGCTTTTGCGGTTTATCCCAATAGGTTTTGTTTATTAATTGCATTTAAGAACCGAACTTATTATTGTATTATTATACTTAATTGTGATTATATTCTCATTTAATTATTTTTTATTTTTTAATATTAATGTAGAAAGACCATTTCACCACTTACTAACATCATTAAGTTGTTGTACCATAAGTATAAAAGATTGTAATTACTTTAATTTGGTTGGAATCCTTATGAAATGCTTTATAATATAGTATAGATATAGATAGATATAAATATAGATAATTATTTTTTAATATTAATGTAGAAAGACCATTTCACCCCTTACTAACATCATTAAGTTGTTGTACCATAAGTATAAAAGATTGTAATTACTTAAATTTGGTTGGTATCCTTATGAAATGCTTTATAATATAGTATAGAAGTATAGATGAGGTTCTAGCATTAATGTACTGTACTATATGTTAATATGGTGTTTCATGCATTGCTTTGTTGCAAATTGTGTTGTTTTATTTGTAAATTATTATTATTATTTATAATAATCTAATTAATTTAGCCAAAATCTTGTTAATAATATATTAGAATATATATATATAGTTATTTTAATACTTTTATTATTTTAATATTATAATAATAATTCCTTTTTTTACTGTTTAACTTTAATTTAATGATTTTTTAGTATCACGGGGTGGGATAAGCTTGGTGTCAACCGGTACTGAAATACCGGTACGGTCTTGTTTGGTATCGGTACAAATAGTAATTTTAATAATATATATAGTTTTTTATATATTTTTATTATTTTAATATTATAATAATAATTCTTTTCTTTACTTTTTAACTTTAATTTAATGATATTTTTATGATACTTATGATCTTTCGGTTTAAATTTTATCTTAATCTATTAAATTCTGATACTAATATCATGGATAAGTTCTTAATATTTGATATCATTTGGATCCCTTTACCTATTTTTTTATTATATGTTTTCTTTGAAAATATATTGTTGTCTTTTTATTACGAATTATATTTGAGCTACTTTTAATATATTAGTTACTTCGAAATTTAAATTTATGGTTACGTTGTCAAAGATCATTTTATAGAATAATCATAAGTTTGGAATAATTATCTTTAAACCAATTATTAAAACAAATTAAGATCAAAGTTAACTTTAAACTAATCTACCTTTATCTATAATATATTATTTAGTATAATGTGTTATTGATGATATTAATTTTAATGATTATTGATATATAATTATTTTATTTTATTTTTTATCTTATCTCTTATTTATTTAATATAAATTAAATGCAATTAATAGGATTTTTATAGGATGATGCATTTAAAACAACCATAAATTTTGGTTTTAAAATAGAACATATAACTAAACTTTAGAATATATATAGATATTAATGTAGAAAGACCATTTCACCACTTACTAACATCATTAAGTTGTTGTACCATAAGTATAAAAGATTGTAATTACTTTAATTTGGTTGGTATCCTTATGAAATGCTTTATAATATAGTATAGATATAGATAGATATAAATATAGATAATTATTTTTTTTATTTTTTAATATTAATGTAGAAAGACCATTTCACCCCTTACTAACATCATTAAGTTGTTGTACCATAAGTATAAAAGATTGTAATTACTTAAATTTGGTTGGTATCCTTATGAAATGCTTTATAATATAGTATAGAAGTATAGATGAGGTTCTAGCATTAATGTACTGTACTATATGTTAATATGGTGTTTCATGCATTGCTTTGTTGCAAATTGTGGTGTTTTATTTGTAAATTATTATTATTATTTATAATAATCTAATTAATTTAGCCAAAATCTTGTTAATAATATATTAGAATATATATATATAGTTATTTTAATACTTTTATTATTTTAATATTATAATAATAATTCCTTTTTTTTACTGTTTAACTTTAATTTAATGATTTTTTAGTATCACGGGGTGGGATAAGCTTGGTGTCAACCGGTACTGAAATACCGGTACCGTCTTGTTTGGTATCGGTACAAATAGTAATTTTAATAATATATATAGTTTTTTATATATTTTTATTATTTTAATATTATAATAATAATTCTTTTCTTTACTTTTTAACTTTAATTTAATGATATTTTTATGATACTTATGATCTTTCGGTTTAAATTTTATCTTAATCTATTAAATTCTGATACTAATATCATGGATAAGTTCTTAATATTTGATATCATTTGGATCCCTTTACCTATTTTTTTATTATATGTTTTCTTTGAAAATATATTGTTGTCTTTTTATTACGAATTATATTTGAGCTACTTTTAATATATTAGTTACTTCGAAATTTAAATTTATGGTTACGTTGTCAAAGATCATTTTATAGAATAATCATAAGTTTGGAATAATTATCTTTAAACCAATTATTAAAACAAATTAAGATCAAAGTTAACTTTAAACTAATCTTCCTTTATCTATAATATATTATATAGTATAATGTGTTATTGATGATATTAATTTTAATGATTATTGATATATAATTATTTTATTTTATTTTTTATCTTATCTCTTATTTATTTAATATAAATTAAATGCAATTAATAGGATTTTTATAGGATGATGCATTTAAAACAACCATAAATTTTGGTTTTAAAATAGAACATATAACTAAACTTTAGAATATATATAGATATTTTTTCAAAAAATAAAAAAATTAATTTAGAGTGTAGGACACTTGGTGTGTAGGATAAATTACGAGTTGTGTAGGATAAATTTAAATATGTGTATGATAAATTTCGAAATGTGTAGAATAACTTTTTATGTGTGTAGGAAAAAAAATTAGTGTACGGAATGATAATCTTTATGAGTAATTAATTACTTAAAGATAGTAATAAATGAGATAAATGAAAAACTACTTAACAATTTACAATTGTACTCTTTGTTCTTTTTCTTCTCAATTAAATTTTCTTCTCAAATGAACTTCCCCATATATATATATATATATATATATATATATATATATATGTATATATAGGGAGGGGCTCATGCGAGAACCACCCTTATTGTGAGAACCTTGAGAACCAATGTGAACACAACCTAAAATAGCTAAAAAAACTTAACCCCCCCACCCCCCCCCCCAAAAAAACCTAAACCCCCCACCCCCCCCCCCCAAAAAAAACCCTAAACCCCCCCCAAGCTAAATGCTAAAAAGAACCTAACCCCCCCCCCCCCCCCACCAAGCTAAAATGCTAAAAACTAAACCCCCAAAAAACCTAAAAAAATCTAAAAAAAAATCTAAAAAAATCAAAAAAAATCTAAAAATTTTTTTTTGAATTTTTTAATATTTTTCGTGTTAAAATCGCTACTTTTAGAAGCCAAAAAAAAATTTTTTTTTTTTAAAAAAATTTTTTTTTTGGCTTCGAAAAGTAGCGATTTTTTTTATAAAAAATATTAAAAAATTCAAAAAAAAAAATCTTTTGTGTGATTTTTAGCTATTTTTAGGCATTTTTGGTGTGTTCACATTGGTTCTCGCAGTTCTCACAATAAGAGGTGGTTCTCGCATGATCTCCTCCCTATATATATATATATATATATATATATATATATATATATATTGGGTTCATTTCAGAACTTTAAATAATTGCAGAACTTTCAGAACTCCTAATAAACAATCATTTTATATATATATTTTTGTATTTATGGTCTTTTTATCTTCTATTATATGTATTTTTATGATTACATATGTTAAAAGTAGTTTACATATGTTTAATAGCCAAATTATATATATGTGTAATAACTAATTACATATATGTAAAAAAACTAGTTTACATATGTGTAATTATAAAATTACATATAAAAATTGATAAAATTACTCTGAACATGTATGTAATCATAAAAATACACATAATAAATGATAAAATTATCCAAAACATAAAAATATATAAATAAAAAGATTGTTTATTAGGAGTTCTGTAAATATTTATAGTTCTGAAATGATCCTGGTCCTATATATATATATATATATATATGTATATATATATATATATATAGGGGGCTGCTAGAATGAGAACCACCCCGAGTTGTAAGAACCGCGAGAACTACACCCCACGGAGCGCCGTTCGCCATGATTTTTTTTTACAAGTAGATGTGTGTATTATAAACACAGCCGTAAAAAATCATGGCGAACGGCGCTCCGTGGGGTGTAGTTTTTTACACCACAAGTTTGGTGTTTTTTAATTTTTTTTCTTTTTTCTTTTTTTTTTCACCAAACTTGTGGTGTAAAAAACTACACCCCACGGAGCGCCGTTCACCATGATTTTTTACGGCTGTGTTTATAATATACACATCTACTTGTAAAAAAAAAATCATGGCGAACGGCGCTCCGTGGGGTGTAGTTCTCGCGGTTCTTACAACTCGAGGTGGTTTTCATTCTAGCGGCTCCCTATATATATATATGTGTATATATATATATATATTTGTGATTTGTGTGTATCATTTTTAATGAAATGACTAGAGACCAACATTAACAACGTTTGGTCTAACATCCAAACCTGCCATTTAAGTAATTAGAATTGAAATCCAACATCAATAGTCCATTATCCAATACTTAAATGTCAATTTGAGTAATTGAGTCAAAATTTCAAATACTAAAATGTGAAGTGTCGATCAATACTCAAGTCTCAACCTGTCATTTGATTCAGAAGTGCAAGAACCTAATCAAAACCCCCCATTGGCTATCGTTATTCGATTTCTCCATCGTCACTCGCCAAGACGCCAACTCATCAGTGTTTTGCTTCAATCGATTCATTCAATTTCAAACTTCCGATAGAACAAGGGTATGTTTCAATCGGTCGACGATTTATCTTCCGACTTAGTTAATCTCAATAGAACTAGTTGAGTGTTTTTGTATTCCTTGTTATTTGTTAAACTTTTACTTGTGTTCTATTGGACGAAACATCAGTGACGAAAACTGCACTTCATTCTTATAACTAGCACTCTCATCCTCACTTTCCTTGTTTATTCTGCGACGCTCGATACTTGCTCGACGTTCGTACGAAAAATGCTCAGATCGGAAGACGCTCGCTCGACTTTGGCTCGGTTGGAAAAATGCTCAGTTCGGTTCGGATCGGTTTATAAACGAACCGAGTATGAGCAAAGTCCTGATTGGTTCGGTTCAGCTCAGCTCGTAAACAGCCCTTTCCCTTAGAGAAAAATTTGTTTTTGACAACAAAAATAAAATTTGAAAATATTATTGTTCACGAGTTATTGTCAACATGTGATATTTTGAATTCTTTAAATGTCTTCGTCATCATCATGGTTGTATATTATAACCATTATTTTTACATATATCAAATTCAAATTTTGTTTTAAAATTTAGAGTTAACTTTTATTTTGTTTTCTCTGGTTTGATCGTTTTAAAGGATTTTTTCCTATGGTTTAAAAAGTGTCATTTTCGTCCTTAATGTTTCCATTTTGTTACCAGTTTGCTCCCCGACTCTTAATTCAGTTAAATCATTCAATTAAAGGTAAGAGTATTTCGATAATTTTATATATCAGTACTTAATTTATTATTAGTTCCTTAAATTCAAGATTTATATATATATATAGGGAGCCGCTAGAATGAGAACCACCTCGAGTTGTAAGAACCGCGAGAACTACACCCCACGGAGGGGCGTTCGCCGCGATTTTTTTTTACAAGTAGATGTGTGCATTATAAACACGGCCGTAAAAAATCACGGCGAACGCCCCTCCGTGGGGTGTAGTTTTTTACACCTCAAGTTTGGTGAAAAAAAAAGAAAAAAGAAAAAAAAATTAAAAAACACCAAACTTGAGGTGTAAAAAACTACACCCCACGGAGGGGCGTTCGCCGTGATTTTTTACGGCCGTGTTTATAATGCACACATCTACTTGTAAAAAAAAATCGCGGCGAACGCCCCTCCGTGGGGTGTAGTTCTCGCGGTTCTTACAACTCGAGGTGGTTCTCATTCTAGCGGTCCCCTATATATATATATATATATATATATATATATATATATATATATATATATATATATATATATATATATATATATATAATAAACTTGCACCAACTCCACCACACCCTCTCTATACTTGATCTCTCTCTCTCTTCTCCACCACCAACAACCATCACCACAACCTGCCACCAACACCAAAGCAGCACCTGCAACCAAAAACAACATCCATCACCACACAAATCAGATGAAACAATGCTAGATCTGAACCACATCGCAACTCAACAACATCTTGCCCAAACCCTCTTCCCCGTACCCTTGCACCGCCACTAGTATAAAACCATTTTTTTTGTGGTGTTTTAGAATACAAAGCACCAAATAACCAGACTACCACACTAATAAATAAACACACCACCAAAAATAGATTACAAAGCACAATTAAATGCTTAGAAGTTATACAGCACCATTAAATTGATTTTTTGAGGGTGAAGTTGTTAATAGCATCATTAAATTGATTTTTTGAGGGTGAAGTTGTTAATAGCATCGCTAAATTGATTTTTTTGAGGGTGAACTTGTTAATAGCACCAACAAAGTGAACTAATCAAAATATTTTGTTAGCCATCACATGGATAATAATCCTATGGTTTTCAATTACTCTCATCCTATTCAATCAATGGATCAAATTAAGCCTCCAAAAACACAACCTTTATACCCACATATATATACAGACACAATGTTAAAATCAAATTCTTTTTTAGAGAGAGAAATATGTTAAGGAGGAGCAAAGCATCACCAAAAAGTTTTCCGGAACAGCTTCCACAGTATCAAGAAACTGGCGATGTGGCATAAAGTGTATCAATGGCCTTATCTATGAAGAGACACGAGATTTTTGAAGATCTTTTTTGATGATTTTATGCGTGATGCCATCAAATACGCCGAAGATACTCGCCGGAAAACTATTACGGCGATGGACGTCATTTATGCTTTGAAGTGCCAAGGATCACTATATTGATTTGGTTTGATTGTATGTGTTTAAATTGTTATTTTAGGAAATGACTTTATAGAAATCATGTTTGTATCTCATTCTTTGTAGCTTCCCAATGAACATGTAATTTTATTTCATTATGCTTGTAAATTTAATACATTTTTTGTTTATATAGTTTTTTGTTTTATTTTCCTTTGTATTAGAACTTGGATGTTTTATAATAAATAAAACTAAAAAACATTTGTTCAAATAATGCATATTTTTCCTTTTTATATTTTATTTTTTAAAATATAATTGATTTTTTGGTGGTGTGTTTAAAGATTTATTGGTGGACTAATTTGGTTTCTATGATTGATTTTTTGGTGGTGTTTAGAAATTTAGTGGTGGACTGATTTGGTTTCTATTATTAATTTTTTGGTGATGTGTTTAGAGAGTTAATGGTGCTCTTATTGAACAGTACCAACAAATCCCATTAATTGGTGGTATATTTGTTGGTGCTCTCTCAAAAAGGCGTAAATCCTAGCACCAAAAAACTGCTTTTGTACTAGTGTACAAACTTCTTCCCTAAACGGCTAAACCTTCTCTCTCGTACCACATCGCAACTCAGATTTGAGCTCAAAATCTAAACTCGTTGTCCTCGTTCCTCTTCTTTCGAGTTCTAACCCTTGTTGTCTAATCAAATCTGACCAACATTTAACCGCACACTTGAATTACATATGAGCATATAATTTCGGCTTAGAGATAGAGAGAGGAGCACCGTGAGAGATGGTACAAACCTGATGGTGTTGATAGCAGTGGTGGTAGCCGTGGTATGGCAACAATGGTAGTGGTGGTCGACAGGTGATGACGGTAGGGTGCTCAGGTGGTTGCTAGAAGGTAATGATGAAAGTAGGGTGCTCAGTTTAGAGAGAGAAAGTTGGTAGGTGGTGGTAGTCGGTGTCTGATGGTTGTAGAGATGGTGTATTACAAAAGGTAGAGATAGGGGTGAGAGAAGTGAGAGGGGTAGGTAGAGAGAGATGGGGTAGAAAGAGAGAGAGTGACTTTTCTATTATAAGATATACATATAAACAAATACTTATCCTAGCACCAAAAAACTGCTTTTGTACTAGTGTACAAACTTCTTCCCTAAACGGCTAAACCTTCTCTCTCGTACCACATCGCAACTCAGATTTGAGCTCAAAATCTAAACCCGTTGTCCTCGTTCCTTTTCTTTCGAGTTCTAACCCTTGTTGTCTAATCAAATCTGACCAACATTTAACCGCACACTTGAATTACATATGAGCATATAATTTCGGCTTAGAGATAGAGAGAGGAGCACCGTGAGAGATGGTACAAACTTGATGGTGTTGATAGCAGTGGTGGTAGCCGTGGTATGGCAACAATGGTAGTGGTGGTCGACAGGTGATGACGGTAGGGTGCTCAGGTGGTTGCTAGAAGGTAATGATGAAAGTAGGGTGCTCAGTTTAGAGAGAGAAAGTTGGTAGGTGGTGGTGGTAGTCGGTGTCTGATGGTTGTAGAGATGGTGTATTACAAAAGGTAGAGATAGGGGTGAGAGAAGTGAGAGGGGTAGGTAGAGAGAGATGGGGTAGAAAGAGAGAGAGTGACTTTTCTATTATAAGATATACATATAAACAAATACTTAATGTTTAATTTTTTTATAGAGTTAACTTCCATTTTGCTCCCTGTGCTTTGGTCATTTTAACGGTTTTGTCCCAATAGTTTAAAAATAGCCATTTTCCTCCCTAATTTTTCTAACTTATCGTCATTTTTGCTCCCCGCCTCTAACTCCATCCCAAAAATCCATTAACTAGAAGGGTATTTTGGTAATTTTATAGATAAAAGTAAGGGCATGTAATACTTTTCACCTAAATAAACCTATAACTTGTTTTTTTACATGTATATAAGTAATTCTTTTCTAATCCCCAATCTTTCCATCCACTCTTTCTACCGGCCACCACCATCCACAATCATCCATCACCACCTGCAACTATCACTTGTCGACCGCGACTTTTAACTAAAAGTTTTAATTGAGTTAGAGCCATGGAGTAAACTACCGAAATACCCCTACTTTTAATTGAACGTTTTAACTGAGTTAAAGCCAGGGAGCAAACTGGCGACAAACTCGAAAGATCAAGGAGGAAAATGACTATTTTTAACTATTGGAGCAAAACCGTTAAAATGACCAAACCACTGGGAGAAAAACGAAAGTTAACTCTTTTTTATATATAAAATTACTATAATACCCCTACCTTTAATTGAACGATTTAACCCGATTAAGAGTAGGGGAGCAAATTTGCAATAAAATGGAAATATTAGGAAGGAAAATGACACTTTTTAATTTTTTTTTTGAACGGTGAGAATCTTTAACTAGTTGTGAGAGAGATCTCATACCCTCTTAAACAGAGGGCCCTAACCCTACTCTGGCCAGACTATGTTATCTTAACCGGGTCCACGCTGGCGTCAGAGTTTGGCTAACAACGTTCCTCAGGAAACCATACCACCCACTACTAGTGTCAAGGGCTTGTGCCGCCACAAGAGAATCTCTTTAGCGTAACGCACGGTGTACTAAAACCCGAGGTTGCTCAGGCTCGAATTCTTGACTTAGGGTCTGGGAGAACTAGCCTTCATTGCCTTTATCCACCAAATATGGCACTAGTAGAGATTGAATTTGGGTCTCCAAGGAGAACCCAAGTCTTTCCAACCACTAGACCACAAGTGATGGATGCACTTTTTAAAAGATTTAGACAAAACCATTAGAATGACCAAACCACATAGAGCAAAATAGAAGTAAAGTCTTTTATTTATTTTCTACTAGGTTAGATATCCTTGTATTACACGGGTTAGAAAATTTAAATAATATAATTCACAAATCTATAAGTAATATTGCGTATTACATTAACAAAAGACAAAACTAAATTACTAACTTTAATTCACAAACTTAGAAATATATTACAAATCTCTATAAATTTATTAGTATAAAATATTAAATGTTTTATTTATAATTTTATTATCCGCATCAAATAGTAGTAACTTGTCCCCATCTCTAATCTTTACTCTTTATAGTGCAACCTACACATGTCAATACATGGAAACCACTTGTTTTAAAAGACATGGAAACCACTTGTTTTAACTTTTAAGTACACACCAACTCTTAATAGTGTAAAATATTTAAAATATATAAAAATATATTAAGTATGAATGTAATATATTTCATGTCAATTTGAATGTTTGATAATAGAGTTCTTGTCTTGAGACATCTCCTACAAAAAAAATAATTTAGAAGTTACTAGTTGTAAAAAAATAATTTTGTATTCAATTAAGATATAGTCAAAATTAAAAAGAAAAACAATAAATAATGAAAATCTTACAATTTGAATTATCACTGGTGTTAGCGACTTTTGATGATAAAAGCTCCTTATATATTGAGAGTGCATATAAAGTATTACAAAATCACAATGTTCTTAACAAAATAAAATACAAATAATAGTTGTAGAAGGATTGAATTATTAAAAGAATATAATAAATAAAAAATTAATCTATCATATACACGGAGTAGAAATACAAATAATTCGTAGGTAACTAACGTTTAATATTCTTAACATAGTTGTAGATTTTTGATATGCCATTTGATTTTTGATACGAAACATAACAGTAAAAAAAACTCTTGAATATATCATATTCAAACAAATGGATGGAATTTTGTGAATATAAAAATAGTAACACATTTTTTGAATGTAAGTTAATCTGCACTATAAATGTGTGGTTTATTTTTTATAACCATAATATAATGATGCGATTAATAAACCTATGTTTCAGAAACAAAAATCAACTTAAGAATAAATTATCAACTTATATTTTATTCTTAACAGACTAATACGAAATTACTTTCACTAAATTTATTGTTTATTTCAGATTTTCATTTTATACTGAAAATAAAAATTATTTAAAAATCAGTTATTAGCTCTAAAAGTGAAAATCATGGAAATTCTTTCCCAAAATAAAATCTTGAACTTTATATTTTAAAATTATTTTTTGATATACATGTCTTATATATGTTGTAACGTTTGATTCTTTTTAGAGTAAAGTACAGTTTCAGTTCTTGAGGTTTACACCCACTCTTAGGTTCGGTTTCTATTTCAAAAAAGTCAACACTCCAATCCCTCACATATACAATTGCTCACAATTAAGACCTTATTGTAAGTCATCGTTAGTTGACCGGCAGAGACTTTAAAGTTGACAAGGGTAGAGTTGTAAAATCACCAAAACTAATCCCAATGTCAACCATATCACTCCCCCATCTTCTCTTATAAGCTACCATTCAATCCCTCCTTCCCCCAAACACCTCCGACTCCAGATTATAGGCTCCGATTACCCTCAAGACACCTGCTTTCAAGTCCGGTCACCTACAACATGTTGCCATACGCCGTGATTTTGCGTTCAGAGGAAGTAACAGGTACGACATTTCTTGAATTTCACTTAACAATTGTCACCCCCCCCCCTAACCAATGACGGAAACATCGGGGCTTGACACTGAGCGAAACAGATTGTCAAGAGAAATTTCACAACGACTAAATTACCAAATAGTTAATATTATGTCCCATACCATAACCCATTAAGTAATCTAATTATTATAGACATAGATATTCTCCAAACAAAAGCACGGTCCGACAACTCAGATTTAAAATAAAATAAAATAAATTGTTCTTTGTTTCTAGACTCCATCCTATTTGATTCCACAAAAAAGCAGGAAAACACAGCATCCTAGCAGATAGCATCCTAAACACTTGTCACATACGTTAAAGTAAAGGTCAATACACATAGTGTAAAGGTGAGCATACAAGTTTAATGTAGCATAATAGAGTTCGAAATCGTTTACGCACAACCAGCATGTAACATGTATAAAGTGAAGGCAAGTAGGTTATCGACAGAGAAATATGCACAGACGTGACTGCGAGTTGTAGAATGCGCAACACATATCCCCACTGGGACACGTGAAGTAAAGCCTTTAACAACCCCTGTCCACGACAGGTGCTGAGTCCAAACTATAGTACCATCGTTGCTAAGGTGTCATGAAACAATCACTATGTTAACATAACATACAAGCATTCATCGAATAACACGTAACATGCAATAATGGTTAGCGTATAAATAGTGTTTGCGTTGTGTGTCGACTGTGTTTTGAATATAGATAACGTATGTAACACCCAAAGTGCGTAAAGCAAAAAGGGATCGAGTATACTCACAGATTATGATTAACAAGTAAACACTCTCTTGGATTGAAGGGAGCGCTGGAAGAGATTAGCCTGAACAGTTAACGATAGCATAAACGATAAGCGGCGCGTAAAACGGTGCAAAGGGTGATAGTGTCGGATGGTAATCCGATCGGATGGCCAGTCGATCGGATGTCAATCCGTTCGGATGGTCATCCGATCGGATGGCCATTCGATTGGATTGACACCTCGTTTGGTGAAGATGTGTTTGTGTATGATGGTTTGCCTTTTGAAGTTTTCGTTGTAGCATTTAGAAAACAGAGAAGTATCTCTACCCTTCAGGTCGATCGATCGAATGGCGGTTCGATCGGGTGAAGATCCGTTCGGCAAGGTATTTCTCAGAGAACAAGTTCACAACAGTGTTGTCACTCGATCCGTTGGTCTACCGATCGGGTGGCAATCCGTTCGAACTGGTAATGCATTGAACATGTTGAAAATCATTTAAGTGTTGAAGTTCTAAACATCACATGGTTGGATGGTCGTTCGATCGGATGGAGATCCGATCGGACGGCAATTCGTTCAACATTCAAAACTTGAAAAGTTGAAATAACAGTTTAAGTGTGGAGCCAAGTGTAAGCCGATCGGATAGCTGTCCGATCGGATGGCAATCCGATCGGACGACAATCCGTCCCAACAACCTGATCATCTTGACACTTGATTGTTTTGAAAGTTTGTAGTTTTGATCGAGACGGTGTGATAACGCGCTAAACAACAGAACCTCGTCAAGACCCTAGTGACCCAATCGAACAGGAATCACCCATATCCGACCCGTTCACTGGTTCGTGTCGGTTGCTCATGTTTAACCCGGAATCGGTTGTCTCTTTGGTAGAACCCAGATCTTGAACCAATTCATCACTAAGAAGGAGTAGAAGATCAGAATAAGCTCCGATTCTATCGGTTTTGAGTGCATTGAGTGTAAAAGAGTTAAAAAAAAGTTTGGAACCATCTTTCAATCCTTTTCACCATGAATAGGTTCAGATCTAAGCAAGATCTTTGTTCATTCATGTGGAAATCGTCCAGATCTAAGTTGTTCTTGGTGGATTGAAGCCAAAACATGAAGTTCATAAGGACCCCATGATGACATCATCCTAGAACACCTCAAATCTAGTGATTTCACGGTGAGAAGTTAAGATTCAAAAGAGAAAAAGGTGAAGGGGTGCGTGTTAGGCAACTTTATTGTATTTGTTGTTAAAAATAGTTTAAGTACTTAGAAATAATTTCGTCAACACGAACCGACCGACGAACCGTCCCAGAAGCTCTGAATATGAAGACCGAGAAAGAAAAATTCAAGCTTCTAAATTCTTTGATTAAAGATCTCGACAAGGTTAAAAGACTTCAAAATGTTAGCGGGACATTATGGAGTATACAAGATACAAAGTCAAAGAATTGTGTTAATAAGATAATATATCTTATTAACACAATTAAATATCTTTCTATGAAAATGATTTCATAAGAAAAAGAAAAAGAAAAAGAAAAAGAATTTTCCTTTGGAAAATGCAATCATCAGAAAGTAAAAAGGAAGTAAAAGGAATCTTTCTTTTTTGGAAAAAGCTAGAAAAGTATTTTCTGGTGAAAATGAATCTTTTCTTATGAAAAGAATCTTTTCATAATCTCAAGTGGAAGGTTTCAACAGAATTGAAAAAGAGGCAAGTTGGTGACAAAAGAAGATAAGCCACATTAAAATAATGGATGAGCACACAAATCAACTTCTCATTAACCAATCACATTTGAGATAGGCTTATGAAATTCTCTATATATACATAATTCCTACGAAGGAATTATGTGTGCTTTTGTATTGTAATATTTAATATAGAGTTTTCATGAGAGTTTACCCCCTGGTTTGGCCCAGGGGGTGACATTAAGATTCGAGTTAATTCTCGGATCGACCCCTTCTTCTTTAATTAATAAGAATTAATTATTGAAGATATATCACTCTCACTATTTATATTTTTTACTCTTTTGAATATTTATATACTTCACAAACACCCGTCTCAACGAGCGAAGAAAGTTGCACCGTTCTAACAGGGCCGTCGAAGGGGACTAACAAGTGGTATCAGAGCAGATTGGATAAATTATTTCCAAGATCCCTAGCTCCTGTAAGAGAGACGTCTATTCTTGATCTGTTAAAGGTAAAAAGAATTTTTTTTTGCAGATCAAAAAAAAAAAGCATGTAGTAGAGCTATTATTTTTTTTTCTGTTACTTTCATTACTATTGCTTTTATTACTATTATCTTTATTATCTCTATTAGTATTTTTTTGGTATAAAAAGAGGTGTAGAAAAAGGGTATAAAAAAACACAAAAAAGGAGTTAAACAAAGATAAATGAACTTTAGTTTATCAGAAAGAAAAATTTTGACATCTAAAAGGAGAGTTTCTGATAAAAGATTTGTTCGTATCTTATTTAATGAAATAACTCCAAATTCTGGTTAGTTAATCTTCAAAAAAAAAAAGGAATGATAATATAAAAAGAGATTAAAAAAAACTGTGTGAAACTTTAGAAAATATACTCATAATTATTATCTTTTAAAAAAAAAGTTTTCACAAAATATTCCTTGAAGAAAAGAACATGTACTTAGACTTGCACCAGAAAAATATGTGTAGGTAATATATTTTTTCTACTTATTCCCTCTCATCTTAAAAAAAAAATAAAAAAAAATTGAGTTTACTAAGATTTTCTAGTGAATTCTAATGAATTTATTAGAATTTCTGTTGAAAAAAAAAAGGTTTCTGATGATGTCATCAGCATTTTTGATGATATCACCAGATATGATGTCACCAGAATCTATGATGAGGTCATCAGAATTTCTGATGATGTCATCAGATTTTCTCTTAAAAAACATTCAGATTTTCTGATTTTTATCAGATTTTCATCAGAATCCATCAGATTTCATCAGAAAATTCTGTTAAAAAAAAAGCTCTTTTTCAGATTTTCTGATTATTTCATCAGAAATGTCATCAGAATTATCAAAAAACATCAGAAATTCTGTTAAAAAAAAACTTTTATCAGATTTTCTTCTGATTATTTTATCAGAAATGTGATCAGATTAATCAGAAAATATCAGAAATTCTGGCAAAAAAAAAAAAAACTATTTTTTTTGCTCGGTTTTATCAGAAATGTCATCAGATTCATCAGAAATTCTGATCCGAATATATATATATATATATATATATATATATATATATATATATATATATATATATATATATATATATATATATATATAAACTCGACGGTTCAAGATCATTTTTTTTGGCCTTGCATGATTCGTTATTGTTTGAAGCCTCATCAATCGACAGCCTAAACACTTATCCTATATTGGTTAGAAGACACTTATATCCTAGTTGGTAGGGATACAAGATATAATGCTTACATTTAGGTGGAAGTATAAATCGAGGTGAAGAATTATAACGACAAATGAAATATAATCAGATAATCATCCATAAAAAGTCGGACGTTTGCCAAATAAACTTTCATGCCAATGAAGATACAGTCAACAAATATCACCAAAAGAAAAATTTGCCTACATGATAACGTGCCAAGAGGAAAAGAAAGATACATCTTCAGAAAGTTTATTTGTTATTTCTAAGTATAAGTGCATTATTTGTATTTTTAACAACAAATAGGGGGTGACTGTTAGGCAACTTTATTGTATTTGTTGTTAAACATAGTTTAAGTACTTAGAAATAATTTTGTCAACACGAACCGACCGACGAACCGTCCCAGAAGCTCTGAATATGAAGATCGAGAAAGAAAAATTCAAGCTTCTAAATTCTTTGATTAAAGATCTCGACAAGGTTACAAGACTTCAAAATGTTAGCGGGACATTATGGAGTATACAAGATACAAAGTCAAAGAATTGTGTTAATAAGATAATATATCTTATTAACACAATTAAATATCTTTCTATGAAAATGATTTCATAAGAAAAAGAAAAAGAAAAAGAAAAAGAATTTTCCTTTGGAAAATGCAATCATCAGAAAGTAAAAAGGAAGTAAAAGGAATCTTTCTTTTTTGGAAAAAGCTAGAAAAGTATTTTCTGGTGAAAATGAATCTTTTCTTATGAAAAGAATCTTTTCATAATCTCAAGTGGAAGGTTTCAACAGAATTGAAAAAGAGGCAAGTTGGTGACAAAAGAAGATAAGCCACATTAAAATAATGGATGAGCACACAAATCAACTTCTCATTAACCAATCACATTTGAGATAGGCTTATGAAATTCTCTATATATACATAATTCCTACGAAGGAATTATGTGTGCTTTTGTATTGTAATATTTAATATAGAGTTTTCATGAGAGTTTACCCCCTGGTTTGGCCCAGGGGGTGACATTAAGATTCGAGTTAATTCTCGGATCGACCCCTTCTTCTTTAATTAATAAGAATTAATTATTGAAGATATATCACTCTCACTATTTATATTTTTTACTCTTTTGAATATTTATATACTTCACAAACACCCGTCTCAACGAGCGAAGAAAGTTGCACCGTTCTAACAGGGCCGTCGAAGGGGACTAACAAGTGGTATCAGAGCAGATTGGATAAATTATTTCCAAGATCCCTAGCTCCTGTAAGAGAGACGTCTATTCTTGATCTGTTAAAGGTAAAAAGAATTTTTTTTTGCAGATCAAAAAAAAAAAGCATGTAGTAGAGCTATTATTTTTTTTTCTGTTACTTTCATTACTATTGCTTTTATTACTATTATCTTTATTATCTCTATTAGTATTTTTTTGGTATAAAAAGAGGTGTAGAAAAAGGGTATAAAAAAACACAAAAAAGGAGTTAAACAAAGATAAATGAACTTTAGTTTATCAGAAAGAAAAATTTTGACATCTAAAAGGAGAGTTTCTGATAAAAGATTTGTTCGTATCTTATTTAATGAAATAACTCCAAATTCTGGTTAGTTAATCTTCAAAAAAAAAAAAGGAATGATAATATAAAAAGAGATTAAAAAAAACTGTGTGAAACTTTAGAAAATATACTCATAATTATTATCTTTTAAAAAAAAAGTTTTCACAAAATATTCCTTGAAGAAAAGAACATGTACTTAGACTTGCACCAGAAAAATATGTGTAGGTAATATATTTTTTCTACTTATTCCCTCTCATCTTAAAAAAAAAATAAAAAAAAATTGAGTTTACTAAGATTTTCTAGTGAATTCTAATGAATTTATTAGAATTTCTGTTGAAAAAAAAAAGGTTTCTGATGATGTCATCAGCATTTTTGATGATATCACCAGATATGATGTCACCAGAATCTATGATGAGGTCATCAGAATTTCTGATGATGTCATCAGATTTTCTCTTAAAAAACATTCAGATTTTCTGATTTTTATCAGATTTTCATCAGAATCCATCAGATTTCATCAGAAAATTCTGTTAAAAAAAAAGCTCTTTTTCAGATTTTCTGATTATTTCATCAGAAATGTCATCAGAATTATCAAAAAACATCAGAAATTCTGTTAAAAAAAAAACTTTTATCAGATTTTCTTCTGATTATTTTATCAGAAATGTGATCAGATTAATCAGAAAATATCAGAAATTCTGGCAAAAAAAAAAAAAACTATTTTTTTTTGCTCGGTTTTATCAGAAATGTCATCAGATTCATCAGAAATTCTGATCCGAATATATATATATATATATATATATATATATATATATATATATATATATATATATATATATATATATATATATATAAACTCGACGGTTCAAGATCATTTTTTTTGGCCTTGCATGATTCGTTATTGTTTGAAGCCTCATCAATCGACAGCCTAAACACTTATCCTATATTGGTTAGAAGACACTTATATCCTAGTTGGTAGGGATACAAGATATAATGCTTACATTTAGGTGGAAGTATAAATCGAGGTGAAGAATTATAACGACAAATGAAATATAATCAGATAATCATCCATAAAAAGTCGGACGTTTGCCAAATAAACTTTCATGCCAATGAAGATACAGTCAACAAATATCACCAAAAGAAAAATTTGCCTACATGATAACGTGCCAAGAGGAAAAGAAAGATACATCTTCAGAAAGTTTATTTGTTATTTCTAAGTATAAGTGCATTATTTGTATTTTTAACAACAAATAGGGGGTGACTGTTAGGCAACTTTATTGTATTTGTTGTTAAACATAGTTTAAGTACTTAGAAATAATTTTGTCAACACGAACCGACCGACGAACCGTCCCAGAAGCTCTGAATATGAAGATCGAGAAAGAAAAATTCAAGCTTCTAAATTCTTTGATTAAAGATCTCGACAAGGTTACAAGACTTCAAAATGTTAGCGGGACATTATGGAGTATACAAGATACAAAGTCAAAGAATTGTGTTAATAAGATAATATATCTTATTAACACAATTAAATATCTTTCTATGAAAATAATTTCATAAGAAAAAGAAAAAGAAAAAGAAAAAGAATTTTCCTTTGGAAAATGCAATCATCAGAAAGTAAAAAGTAAGTAAAAGGAATCTTTCTTTTTTGGAAAAAGCTAGAAAAGTATTTTCTGGTGAAAAGGAATCTTTTCTTATGAAAAGAATCTTTTCATAAAGAAAGATATAATATCTCAAGTGGAAGGTTTCAACAGAATTGAAAAAGAGGCAAGTTGGTGACAAAAGAAGATAAGCCACATTAAAATAATGGATGGGCACACAAATCAACTTTTCATTAACCAATCACATTTGAGATAGGCTTATGAAATTCTCTATATATACATAATTCCTACGAAGGAATTATGTGTGCTTTTGTATTGTAATATTTAATATAGAGTTTTCATGAGTGTTTTGCCCCTTGGTTTAGCCCAGGGGGTGACATTAAGATTCGAGTTAATTATTGGATCGACCCTTTCTTCTTTAATTAATAAGAATTAATTATTGAAGATATATCGCTCTCACTGTCTATATTTTTTACTCTTTCGAATAATATATACTTCACAAACACCCGTCTCAACGAGCAAAGAAAGTTGCACCGTTCTAACAGGGCCGTCGAAGAGGACTAACAGTGCGTGTAGATCATAGAAGTACCAGATTTAGGTTGGAAACTTACAAGAATCGCGAGAAATCGAGAGAAAGAAGAGCTTGAGTGCGACTGGGTCGAGTGAGAGCTGTCACATCAAGTGATGTGACAAGTGAGGGTATTTATAGGGTTTCCATAAACGGAAAGTGCATAAGGGTCGAGTGGGTCACCGATCGGGTGGCTGTCCGATCGGATGGCAATCCGGTCGGTTGGCCATCCGATGCCATCCGGTTGGTTGACCATCCGATCGAGCGGTCACTCGATCGAGTGGTTTCGACGATGAAGTTTCGGCGTTTCGTTTCGTGCGTTGGGTTTTGCGATGCGTTTAAGCGAGTTTGCGATAGAATTACCCATTAGCTACACAATTAATCCCAACTACTATATCTAACATACAATCACTATAATTAACTTACGTTTAGCGTCTGTGATTCGATTGCGATAGAGTTGCGATTGCGTTTCGATTAATCACCACAACATAAACATAGATAATCATGCACAAGTAACACATAATACAACTAAAGCAAATAAAATAGATAGATTAACTACAAGTCAAAGTAGTCAAAACAAGAGTTGAGCAAGGAGTGACAGATCGTAATTAGCAATCTTTTCTTCCTTTGACTTCATTCTTGACTTTGACTTTGACTTTCGAAACACGCGGTGTTACAACAATCAAGTTTCAAGTTGATACACTTCAATGAAGATGTTAATCTTTGAACTTGCAGCTGGTTTACGGGTCCAATGTTGGAACCATCTGGTAAGGATCCAAGTCCGAGTGGTTGTTCGGGGTGTGGGGAGTGCTAGTATCGAAGTGTTAGTGAACAGGGACGTGTTAGAATCAAGATCAAGCTTGTGCGGTACTGAAGTGTGGGTTTTTAGGGAGACCAAAACTCCCTATTTATGATGCATACTTAGAAACTAGGTTTGACTGTGATAATGGGTTTTTAGTTTGATCGTTTTTTGGGTTTTAGTTGTTAACGATCTAGCTCAACCCATTATGAAATCATGTAATTAATATGTAACTTTTGAATGATTTGAAACTAGTAACTGCAGGTTTAATATTTAACTTTTGCCTGCATTTAAACTAGTAAGTGATTGCAGGTTATATTAATGATTCTTCATTGATATTGTGAATGCAGGTTCTGTTACTGATTCTTGATTGATATTGTAGTTATGCACAATAGGGATATTGTTGTAATGTAGGTGTTCTAAGTTTTGATTGTACAGGACAACATGCATATTCAGCCATGTTTGTGATAATCAAGGCCTTAACTTGACCAGGGAATTGTGGGATTTAGGATTGAAAAGGGATTTGTAGAATTTTGGAGAGTTATGCATATTGTAACTTACTTATAAATAGGATTGAACAGGGATTTGTAAGATCAGGGAATTGTGGGATTAAGGATTGATCATGTATTTGGTTTGCACAACAGGAGTTATACTAAGGGCTGTGATAATCAAGGACTTAACTTGATTAAGGATTTGCATGATTTAGGAGAGTTATGCATATTGTGACTTTCTATAATGAACATGCATATTCTGACTTACAAACAGGGATGCACATATATTGACACTAAGGGCTGTTTCTTTTTAATGAACATATCAAAACAGAAGTTTAGATAACCTGTTTTGAATGGTTATTGTATGTTTTGGTTTAGTTTTAGATAACCGATTTCTGTTGGATGAACATGTCAAAACCAGATGTTAAAAGGTCAAAACAAAATTCTAGTTCTAGTACTGAAACCCATTTGAACTTCAAATCTGGTTACATGTGTTGTTACGAGGTTTTGTAGCTGTTGTTAATACCTTCATGTTGCAGATTATATCAGCTTAATTAGTGCTTAGTTGCAAGATTAGGATTTGTTTCGAATATGGAGGGAATTATGGTTATTTATACGTTTAGGGTCTATAATTGTAAGTAAACTTATGAGGGAATTTTAGTTTTTTCACTGATTTACAAACGATTATTTAGTGGGAAGGGCTTAATTGTGAGCAATTGAATAAGTTAGTATATTTAAAAATAAAAATATTTTATTGTTATATCTTTTTATGATTATTATAAGTAATAAAGGCAATAGTGTTTTTTATTGTATAATACTATAATATAATGTTAATTTCGACTTACTAATAGTTGGGTACTCACAAAACGTGTTAGAATTCTGTATATATTGATTCAACTACCGGTATCACGTAAGCCATTTCTTGGGTTTCAGTGTTACTATTTCAAGTGCGGTACAATTAAAAGTAATAACTTTGATATGCTACCTAAAGTTATAATATAGTCATGTTTTAACCCAATAATATTTTTTTACTCTTACTACACGTTCATTTCGTAACTTATAATTTTATAAGGACAAATTTTCATTAAAAAAGAGACGATTACAGACTAATGATAGGTAGATGGGCAATAGGCTGCACCGCTACCCCCTTCTGAATAGAAAACCCTACGTTGCTAAACACAAAATTATGCCCCTTAACATGCGCGATGTTACTGCTTACCATCTTCTGAATCCAATAAAATTAGATAAAAAGAAAAAAAAAACATAATCCTCTATCTTTAAGAATAAAATATGCATGTGGTATTTACGTACGTATGCTTCTTCTATGTTCTTATTCGACTAATTTTCTCATAGGTTTTTATGTGTTAGAATTAGAAAAATGAAATATATATTTAAATTTCGTTTAGTTTATCATAAAGTTTAAACTACTATTAACTTATTAAGAGTTTAGGACCACAAAGCTTTAAAGTCGTTGATGTACGGCCTCTTTAAGTTGTTGGTGCCGTGCTGCTGCGGCTTTATATTTAGTTATTGGATCTGATGCAAAATTGACACTTGCTATTTATCACCTGTCTTCCTCACCTAACAGTACTCTAAACAACACTTGGATTTTATACCCACATTCATTTTATCTTCATAATTTATAAGCGTGTATGGAGTGGTTAGACATTTGAAAGTGGTAAACTTCAAAATCAACCAATGAGAGTGTGTCATGTCATTCAATGAAAAGTGTTTAAACTATACTCAAAAGTGTTGGCAATGGTTAGACACTTCATAAATTGGTAAACTATTTAAAAAAAAGGAAAAATATGTGATTGGTTAAAGATGGCATGGACCCCACCCCACACACCCCCTCTCTCTCCTACCCTCCCTCTCCCCGATCGGTAACAGGTTGTCGCACCTCCACCTTCACCGCGCGGCAAACATGGTTGGCGGCGGTGTTCCCGCACGGCAAACCCCTTTGCCGAATTAGTTTGCCGCCCCACTCCGTATCCCCTATGAATTGTGTGTTGATTTTATATATCTAATTTAAATTTTCTTTTTCATTTGATATGTTAATTTCTTAGGCTATACGGTGTGGCATAGCATCAGTCGCCACATCACCACGTTAACGGCTTCAACATTGGCAAGCAGCGGCCGGGGGGGGGGGGGAGGTTACCTGCTGTCTCGTTAAGGTGAAATCAAAGGGGACCCACCGCTTTTGACGTTTCTCGACAGATATATATATAAATATATATATATAAACCACCTCCAGTTGCGAGAACCGCAGGAACCACTTATCAACTATTGATCTTTTGTGATGGACGGTTGAGATTAAAAAAGAATAAAAAACATTTTAAAATCCTTTTATCTTATTATGTTTTTAATATTTTAATGTAATAAGGGTAGTTTAGTAAATTTACTTTATTTTGTCTTATTGATTAATTGTATTTTATTACTTTTTATCGTAAATAAGTTTTTTAAAAACGTATACAAATAAGATTTTTTTTACAAAAAAAAACATTTATTTTAGATTTCTTTTACAAAAAAAAGAATTTTTTTTAAATATTTTTACAAAAAACAAATTATTTACACCCCGTTTGAAACTTTTTTTACAACCCGGTTTAAGACTTTATTTATGACTCAGTTTTAAACTTTTTTTACGACTCGATTTTAAGCTTTTTTTACCCCCGGGTTTTAAACATTTTTTAAGCACCGGTTTAAAAACTTTTTTTACAAAAAAAAATCATTTTTTTAGATTTAAAAAAAACAAATCTTTTACGCCCCGTTTTAAACTTTTTTTACAATACGGTTTTAAACTTTTTTTACGCCCTAGTTTAAAAACTACTTTACATCTCCGTTTAAAAACTTTTTTACGCCCCCGTTTAAAAACTTTTTTTATGACCTGGTTTTAAAACATTTTTTTACGGGTTTAATTTTTTTACGAATTTAAAACATTTTTTTACGCCAAAACATTTTTTTACACCCCGATTTTAAACTGTTTTTATTTTAAACTTTTTTACGCCTCGGTTTTAAACTTTTTACGCCCCCGGTTTTAAAATTTTTTTACGCCCCGGTTTTAAACTTTTTTTACGCCACGTTTTTTAATTTTTTTACGCCAAAATTTTAAACTTTTTTACGCCGCGATTTAAAATTTTTTTTTACGTCAAAACATTTTTTTACGCCAAACATTTTTTACGCCGAAATTTTTTTACGACTAAACATTTTTTTACGGCAAAAAATTTTACGCCTCGGTTATAACCTCTTTTTACGTCTCGGTTTTAAACTCTTTTTACAACCCGCTTATAAACTCTTTTTACACCCCGCTTATAAACTCTTTTTACACCTTGGTTATAAACGTTATAAACTTTTTTACACCCCGGTTGTAAAATTTACGTCCCGGTTATAAACTCTTTTTACACCTCGTATAAAACCATTTCGATCAGTGGGATGGTTTTTGTCGAATGTAAACGTTTTTTTTTTTTTTTTGAAAATGCTGAATATAAATTCCCACGAAAAATGTTTTTTTTTTTTTGAAAATACGGACCCCAGCCCTTTCTGTCATTTTTTGAAAATGTTTTTTTGGGTGTTTATTTGTTTTTTTTGTAAAATGTAAAAAATAGAGAAAATAAATATGAGAAGAGAGTAATATTTTTAATGTAAAAGAAAAAGAGAGAAAGACAGAAAATTGATTTGACTTTTGAAAACAAGAGAGTGAAATAATGTGACATAAATTGCACCTTTGATTTAATTTAAAAATACAGTTAATTGCCATTTTAGTCTCTGGGATTTGTACAAATTTGTCATTTTAGTCAAACTCGTTTTTTTTTTTGCCTATGGGTCCTTGACTTTTCGCTTTTATTTCCATTATTATCACATACCCTAACTCTATCCAAAAACCCCATTTTTAACCAAGGGTATTTTGGGGATTTTCAATTTAATTCTTTTCAATTGCCATTTTGATCCAATTCGTTTATTATTATTATTATTATTATTATTATTATATAAAAGATAAAAATATAATACTTAATCATTTATATATATATATATATATGGGTTTACACTGATAAATAATTTCACACCTTCATCACCATCTTCCATCACTGCCGCCATAACCACCACCGGCATCACCATCTTCCACCACCGCCGGCATCACAACCTTCCACCTCCACAAACCACTGACACCAACACCACCTCAACCACGGTCGCCATCTCAGACCAACAACACGACCTCAACCATTGTCTCCACCACATCCTCAACCATCGGAACTAACACCGTCGCCTTCACCATCCTTAACCACCGCCGTCATCCCCAAATCAAAACCCTAACTAAAACCCACCGTTGTTCACCACAATCAAAACCCAACGTCGTTCACCTTCCACAATCCATCTGCGAAACCCTAACCCCCATCTTCTATATCGAACCCAATTTCCACACCCCCTGTATCGAATCTAATTTCCACACCCCTTGTTTCGCTGGAAAACCTTGCCGTCGTCTCTATTGTGAACCACAACTACCAGAAAGATTTGTTTGGTGTGAATTGTGTTTTGTGATTTTGGGGGTTAAAGAGAATTTTATATCAGAAACATGGTGAGGGGTTTTGGAGGGTTACATCATGATTGGCTGCAGGTGATTGTTGTTGTTGTTGTTATTGAATCGTGAATTTAGGGTCCTATAGGATCGGAAAATTAGTGAAGATAGATGGATTGAATCGTGAATTTTAGGGTCTTACAGGAGGATATTAGGGACAGTGGGGTGGTGGTAGCAAGTGGTGATGTCCATGGTGGAGGTGAAGGTGACGGTGGTGGTGATTTTATAGAAAGAGGGAGATATATACCAGTGGTAGCTGTGTGTTTTTGATAGATGGAGATGGTCGGATATAGTCGTTGCAGGTGGTCAGAGATTGTCGTTGTAGGTCATCGGATTTGGGGGTTGCATGTCATCGTAGATTGTGGTGGTGATGATGGTTGTAGGGTGGGTGATGGCTGATGTTGGTGATGTACTGATGTATGTATGTTAGAGATGTATACGTGTATATATGATATATATTATATATAATAAAATAATAATCATTATTAATATTATATATATATTTCTATATTTTTTTTAAGAATCGGATGAAAATGGCAATTGAAAAGATTTAAATTGAAAATCCCCAAAATACCGCTGGTTAAAAATGGGGTTTTTGGATGGAGTTAGGGTATGTGATCAAAATGGAAACAAAAGGGAAAGTCAGGGATCCAGAGGCGAAAAAAACTATTTGGACTAAAATAGCAAATTTGGACAAACCTCAGGGACTAAAATGGCAATTAACTCTTAAAAATAGGTGTTGTGTTAAAATCCTATTGGATGATAGGAGTTCTCACGGTTCTCGCAACTGAGGATTGTTTTCATTTGAACCGATCCCTATATATATATATATATATATATATATAGGGTAGGGTTCATGCGAGAACCACCTTTATTGCGAGAACCGCGAGAACCAATGTGAACAGGGGGCATTAGTGTAAATACATAACAACTGTTAAATTAACCGCCTACTCCTTGCCTCTTCATCCTCCTGGACTTCAAACAACAATTAAATTCATATTTATATACGAAATCACGTCCGACACTCCACACCTTCAGCAGTTCTTCATAGCGATACAACATCAGCAGTTCGTCATAGCGATTTTTACCATCAAACACTTCAAAATTCATCGTATAATCGAGATTAGTTCTTCAAAATTTGTCGTATAATCGATATTATGCAGTAAGAACATAATCGTCGATCATATATTCGTCATCCAATCGAAATTAGGGCAATACAATTAGAATCATCGAGGATTATGGCACAATTGGGGATAATAAGAAGAACAGACGTCCAATGGACTCGCGAATCGCCGTAACCTAGTTATTGTCGAAATATTCAGCATCAATGCACCGTTCCGTGAATTTGTAAGATTATCATTTTGTTGTGAATTTGTAAGATTATTATTTTGTTTTGCACTCGTATATGATAATACGACGCTTAATCATCGATTCAGGCTTTCTATTATGTGAATATGATATTAAATCGTAGTTTCATATCTGCACTATTGAAAATTGTGTTATATATGTGATTTTTCTGAGGGAACAAGGCTTTCTATTATGTGAATATGATGCTTAAATCGTCGTTTCATATTTGCACTATTGAAAATTGTGTTATATATGTGATTTTTTTAGGGAACAGGGGTGAATGTTTTGATAGAACTATATGTAATGTGGTATTTATGTGTTTTTTTTGTATGTATTTATGTTATTGATTAATGTTAGATATACCTAGAAAACCGGCCCGCGGCGTTGCGTCACGGCAAACCAAATTGACGTGTAGTCGGTGTAGTCGATACGGGCGGACATACATTGTGATGTGTGTGACCAAAAACAATTGTTCAACCTAACAACAACAACCAGGTTGTATCTTGATGGCCAAATGAAGACACAGACAGACTACCAAAGAGACCAGATGGAAAAAGTGAAATGATCCTAGACACAACAGCAATTATAAGGCCCTTCTTGAACAGTTGGCTCATGTCTCTGTGTAAAACAACAGCAACACACCAAGTACAAAAAGGTAAGAATACCCCTTGTAAAAAAAAGACAATAAATTCAGTAAAAAAGGTATATATGCTAATTGCATTAAAGAATATATTTCTAACACTTTTAATTCAAGTAGACCAGAATCAAAGGCCATCCAAAAAGTATAGAGGTTGAATGGAATTAAGAAACAACTTAGGATTCAAAACGCCAACCTAACCGATGAACATAAAAGAACATCCCACACCTATAGAGGTTGAATGGAATTAACAAAACAACATAAGATTCAAAAACACCATGATTAGGACCCAAAATGCAAACACTTAACAAACGTCTTCTACCTTCACACATACCAAGTTGTCCACAAACTAAGGATAACGCAACAATTTATGCTAATCTATAATTGTATCATAAAGCCATCGATTAAAAAAATAAAAATCCACATAACAAAACATAAAGCATTCTATGAACAAAATTACAATGTCAACAAACCTGTGCCAACTCAACCCCAAACAACTAACCAAGCAAAATTCTGGTCACAACGGATGTCAAATACGTTGTAAGAATTAAATGTCAAGGAATGCCAAATACGTTCTTAAACGGATCAAAATATAGAGAGCTCAAATGAGAAAGCACGTCAAAATATAGCAATAAGCAACATACATATATAAACACATAGTCATTGTCAACAGTGCACGTCTTCGGGAGTTCAGAATCGATTTCCATTGTCAATGCAGACCCCTCCGCCTCGCCCACATTGTAACCTCATTCTATCAAAACCCTAGAAAATAAATTTAATTTGTTAAAACATAGAGTATGAATTAATCTCATTAAGATTTTATGATCATTAAAAAATGACCAATATTCAAAATTATTTATATATTTTTATATTATCATTTATAAGCATCTACAAACATAGCATCCACATTTCTACACTACTGCAATCACTCACCATTGCCAATATTACTCCCTCAAAAGACTATAATAGTCCCATGTTAAGTTCTAATTTTGGGAGTTCAAAGAACATATTCCAAATTCAAATTGATATGAATGGATCAACTTATTCACCAAAGCAAATGAAATTTCTTCTATCAAAATATCTACGGTTAATTCAACTAAAGAATTGTAGAAAACGTACCTCGATGTGTAAGGTTTGAGTTGTTCGTCAG
Source organism: Helianthus annuus (assembly GCF_002127325.2). Lineage (NCBI taxonomy): Eukaryota > Viridiplantae > Streptophyta > Magnoliopsida > Asterales > Asteraceae > Helianthus > Helianthus annuus. The sequence continues at coordinate 25,435,693 of NC_035447.2, forward strand.
AAGTGCCGTTGATAGAGAAGATTCTTACGTCTCTTGACGAAATTCACTGTCTCAGTCATCATTTCGACCATATAACAACATAAGAGATTTAATTACATACCATAAGTAGTTAAAAACAGAAGTGAGCATCATATTTATCATTCTGTTAAAAAATTAGTATGGTAATACAACTTAAATTGCAACAATCCTATACATGTTTCACGGATGTTTGCAATAATCTAAAATACAAGATTAATATTGCAAATAAAAGCAGAATGTAAAAATGGTTAATTTTAGGAACAAATGCCGAATTCTCATGCTAAAACTAACCACTATAGACTCAAAATTGTGCATCTTAAAGCAAGGGCAGACCTGGAGGTTTTTTTTCGTTTTTATATGTAATTTATAGTACTGGATAATACTTTTTAGTTTACTTTTCCGGCCGTGCTTTATTTGTTTGCTTAAATCATCAATTTACCTAGCTTGGCAGGCAAAGTTCACTTTGCGATTGCATGGTATGCGACATTAAGATGTTTGTGCAATGTGTTATTTTCCCAAGTAATCCAATGTGGTTCAGTCTCTACGAAGACCAAACCTTCAAGGAGAGCTACTTGAGATCATCGCATATAAATGAGACTTATGTTACTCCTTTAAGAGATATTATAGACAAAACTCCTACAACATAGTCACATGTAAAGTTGTAAGACTATAACCCTAATTGTACATAGAAGCCATTAAATGTGGAGATGAGGGGATGTGGCTCCTATTTTCTTATAACTATACATTGGTATTAAGAACTTTTTGTTGTGTAGCTAGCATAATTAAAAGATTATTGATAATTCAAGTCCAAATTCTACTTGCTGATTTGAGTTCTTTCAACAAATACATATTGATGACCAAACATTCATCATATGAGTAACCAGTTCAATGCATAAACATATTAATGGTAACCTAGGTTAAAACTATATCGTGTTTTGGCTACGAATCAAATAGAAAAGGATGCTAAATCTAGAGAAGATGATTCATATAACAAATTCAAAATTAGGAGGTTACCACTCAATCAGTAGTGACTGTCAGAGGAGAAGAAAATTCCACAACAGATTGTTACTTAAAAAACACACATGTCAACAAAATAAACAGAACATAAAAATATGTAAAAAAAGGTGTGGCTCAAGAGAGAAAAGATAACAAAGACCTCCAAGTTGCTTCTCGAGAAGCCATCTATCATATTAGCCACTGCTTGAAGATCAATATCTCGTCCCAAATACTTCACACGTTGAACTTAAAAACGTACTGTAATGCATACTTCCATAACCCTAATCAAAATAGGAATAACAAATCATTCAATCGCATAATCACAAATAATTAGGGCATCAAAATTGATAACAAAATGAGGAAACGGATATGTGAAAAACGAATCTAAGATCATGCGTAGGATTATTAGGACAATGACCCCCACATCTGATTTGACCACCACGGTTCGCCCCCTCCACGCTCAAACACCACCGCCGCAAATTCCACCCGCAAAATGAAAAGAGCGATGATGCATTAGGGTTTTCACTTTTTACACCAAACAATCCAATAAGAAGACCAAACCTAAAATTACAGTACACACCTTTAAGCAGAATGTACAAACTTCGTTGCATAGAATTGTTGTAAATTAGAGTATTATATAATTGGTGGTAATACATAATTTGATTTGGTAAGGATTAGGGCTTTTTATTGAAGCAAACCTGTTGATGAGGCCAGTCCTGTTAATGCACATGTGCATAGTTATGCACATATGCATATTTTGCCAGATTAGGTTGATAAGGTCAGTCATGTTGATGCAAATATGTATAATTATGCCACATGCATAATTTGTTAGAATAAGTTAATAAGGTCATTAATGTTGATGTACATGTGCATAGTTATGCACATGTGCTTAGTCTACCAGAATATGTTAACAATGTAATTTATATTGATGCACGTCCGCATAGTGATGCACATGTGCATAGTGTATACGGTAATAATAAAGTTAATGTTAATGCACGTATTCATTGAGATTGTATGTTTGTTAATTCTTTGTTTTTTTCTTTTTGTTTATTATTGTAGATCAATAATGGAAAAAAATCGAATAAGGTAACTTTCATTTTGAAATCAAGAGATGAAGAGTCACACAAATGTCGGATATAATGGAAGATTATTACGCAACGGTTAAACGAAGAACAGAATCATTGAAGATTGTGTCTTAATTAGGTAGAATTTGAAGAACAAACATCCAATGAACTGCCATAACCTAGTTATTGTCGGAATATCTAGCGTCATTACACCGTTCCGTGAATTTGTAAGTTTATACACTTTGTTTTGCATGTTTATATGTTAACAGATGGGTGCCGCTAAAAATAAATTTCTTGGTTTGGAGGCTTGTTTTGGATAGACTACCAACAACAATGAATCTAAGTAGAAGAAATGTCCAAATTCCAGCCCTTGATTGCAAGATCTGCCATCACGGGGACGAAATAGCGAGCCAACTTTTTGTTTCATGCAGAATGGCTCAAAGTCTATGGGATTTTGTCGCTGAATGGTGTAAGTTGGGATCAATATTCGTGCTAGATCTGAAGGATTTTGTGTATCTGCATCAGCGCTACTACGGATCTAAAAAATGGAAACACGTTATGCTCTCAATCATTCAGATTATGCTATTGTTTATATGGAGAAACATGAATGATGTTTTTAATAGGAAGCAAACGAATCTGACACGTCTGAAGGAGGAAGTTAACACGCTTGGGTTTCTTTGGATAAAAAATAGGGCAAAGTGCAACGCTTTAAGTATCTGTTTTTTATTAGTAACACTCGGTAAGGATCTGATTATTACCAGTAGATATATATATATATTGTTATTTAGGTATCTGTTTTTTATAAGTAATTTTGATTTCTATCAATGATTTATATGAATGTGATTCAACTCGTTGATATGTTAACTGTGCTTGTTATGTTATCGCACAGATCTTATACAGTGCCATAGCCGACCTAGTATGTATATGTGAACCAAATAAAGTTAATAATATCATTCATGTGCATAGTGAGTTTGAGCAGATTTGTTTAGGATACGTGTATATGATGTTGGGTAATTAGAAAATGCTGGTGTTGTTGTTTTAGGTAATGCACATGTGCATAGTGAACTTGAGAAGTTTTGTGTAAGATACGTGGTTTTGTGTAATTAGGATATGATGGTGTTATTGTGATTTTGTGTAATTAGGATATGATGGTGTTATTGTTTCATGTGATTCACATGTGCATAGCAAACATGAGCAATTTGTTTAATATACGTGTATATGATTCTGTGTAATTAGATTTTGTTGATGTTGTTGTTTAAATTGATGCATATGTGCATATTGAATTTGAGCAAATAACATTAAACTTTACATATGGATTGATTTTAAGCATCATTATAAGAATATGCGATGCACATGTGCATATAGATGCCCGAATTCATATCGTTACAGTGATGAAAAAGGTTGTTTAATGCACATACTAATTGAAATTGCATGTTTGATTATATTATGTTTCAATTATTATTGTAGGAAAAAAAACGGAAAAAACGAAGAAAATAACACTTTTGTTGAGATCGAATGACAAAGGGGCAGCAAAACTGCCAGATGATAAGGAAGGTGAATACAAAAGTGTTAAGTGAAAAGCCAAAAAAGGTTGGTTATTAGTCGATGATGCAGTTGGTAATATATGCACATGTGCATCCAATTGTTACTTTCTGTTAAACGATGTTCTTTGATGTTACGTGCAGTTACGGCATGATAAAGAAATACAAGGAATAGGACAAGTAGACGAATGCACGATGTGATGGATCTTATGTGATGGATGATAAGGGCGACAAGACAGTGGAAAACATTAATGAAAGAATATTGGATAGAACGATGTTATATTGAAAATTATGGTTGTTTTTGTATAATGGTTTATATGTTGGTTATTTTCTTTTAACGATAATTTATATTTGTTTATTGGATGATGACAACTATGTGATCGTTAATTCCATAATTTGTTGTAATATGGTATAGTATATGTTGGAAATGCACATGTGCATAAGGTAAATTAGTATGCATAGTGGTGATATATGATGTGTTACCGGATGATTATATTCAGTTTACAACATTTTCAAATGTTATATGGTGGTTGATATAATATATGTTAGAAATACATAAGTGTGTAATATTGTGACGTAAATGATTGTGTTGCCTATGCACATGTGCATATTTATATATTATGATGCATAGTGGTAATTCATGATGGTGTTTGGTATAGGATATGTAGTTTACAATGTTGTATGGTGTATGGTATAATATATGTTAGAAATGCCTAGACACATATTGATGTGATATAATGTGTGGCATAAATTATGTTGGAAATGCACATGTGCATAACGTAAAGGTAGTAATGTTTAATGTTGTTTGACATAGTATATGGTGGTAATGCATATGTGCATAATGTATACGTTGCAATGTATAATAGGTGGATTGAAAATGGAGTACATGCACTTAAAACATAATGATATTAGAAACAGTGAATCAACAAGTTTAGATGCTACGGTTTCAATGTTGAAAATGCACGCGTTGGGTAATGCACATGTGCATGTGTTGAAACAGTGGACATATTGGTAATTTATGTTAAATGGACATGAATAAAACAATGAATATTACACCGTTAAGTAGATAAACAATAAGTATAAACAATGAATGTTAACAAAAACAAGTGATAATCAATATATAAGTAGTTGCGTGTGGAAAATCCAGTTGTTGTATCATAAGTGTTGTACATCATCACAATGTCATCCTAGTGATTAAACGTTCTATTTAGAGTAGGGAATTCAGCATCAACATCAGTGCCAACCCCACCCATCTTGACCCGTCTTCACTCTGGTGTTTCTCAGCACGCCATAAGATGCATAAACTCCACCATGCCTCCCCGGTTGTCGGCTTGTTCTTCCATTTTTTTGTAGTTGTCCGCCACCCAAGACCCTTTGTTTAATGCCATTCGGTACATATTTGGATAGTCATCCATAAGGCACTTGTTCAGAATCCATACATCAACGACATGGTATAATTTTCAACATAATGCACATGTGCATATAAGTTAATACAATATCATTTACAATCAACATGATGCACATGTGCATATAATTTAATACAACATCATTTACAGTCAATATAATGCACATGTGCACATCATTTAATACAATATCATTTACAAAAGTATAAACATCATTTACAGTCAACATAATACCTTTAGTCACAAATCGAATGAATTGTAACTCTTGATGATCTGTATTTGTAGGTGCTGTCAAGGTGATGTAGACATAGAGTCAAGAGTCTAAATTTCAAACCTATGAAGGGTATGTCGACTTTCAACAGTTTTAGACATAATTCTGTGACTATCAATGGGATTGACAACATATGGACCACCAAAGTCGGCATCAGATGTTGTATGATGATGATATTCAGACAATGTTGGGATTGAACCCTATCAGAGGAACAGATAATTAAAGCCAAAACTGGATCAGAGTAGTGGATCCTAAATAAGCAGATGTTTTCATACAAATCTCTCCCCTTGAAAGTGATTTCAACAACTACTGACCTCCTATCTGCTGATCTTGCTAAATGCTGACCTACAACTGCTGTTCAAGTAAAGACCTGATGAGAGTCTAAAGCCCCGCTGATTCAATCTACTGCCTTGAGCCAAGCACTGCTGATCCGGACAAGTACTGTTGGGTTCACAGCAGTAGAAGGTTGCAGCAGCTGATCAATAGTCTGTTTTGTAATGTAATGTAGTAGCAGTAATTAACACAGCAGTGTTTGTATAAATCAGAGGTTAGAGTTTGTTAGGAGGTTAGATGTCACTTTCATGGTGACGTCAGCTAAGATGCTCAGTAGTTTGCAAGTGCCTATAAATAGTTCAGTGCTTTGTACTGTTCTATTAGCTCTTTTGCACAATCGTCTTCTTTGCACGAACAAACAACTGAGCTCTGGCTGAGGGGGAGTTTGCATTCATTCATCAGTCATTGTAATCGTTATTGAAATAAATTCAATCTTCCGATTCATTGTGTAAAGATGTTTGATCAAAGTATTACTCTCGTTTGATTGTATGCAAAGTTTGTTTTCATCTTAATTCCGCTGCACACTCATCCATTTTCACTTTAATTACAAACACAAAATACAATCAAAATCAAACTCAGATCCAACAATTGGTATCAGGGCTTGGACAGACAAATTTGATTTAACAATCATTTTGACGTAAATAGTTCAGCTCATAACAGTTGATACTGATCGTTTGTTCGTTTGTTGAAAAACAGAGCAAGGATTAATCACCATTAAAGTTGATTTCTCAGTGTCTGTAAAACAACAAGAATGACGTCACAATCTCAGGATGATAAAAACAACATCGGCTCTCTTTTTAAACCACCTATGCTAAAAAGAAATGAGTACAACATCTGGCAGAGGAGGATGGGTCACATCCTCGCTCAACAAAGCACAGGTTGTTGGAGGTCTATCGTCTTTGGTCCCCATGTTCCTACAGTGCCAAGCGCTGAAGATACTAAAAAGTTCGTTCCAAAACCAGTTGAAAACTATACCGAAACCGACTTTCAAAAGATCGAACTAGATGCTAAAGCGTTTAGCATCATAGCTTCAGCGGTGCCCAATGAAATATATGTTGGACTGTTACACTGTAACAGTGCCAAAGAGTTGTGGGACGCGCTTAAGGAACAGTTTGGGGGAACCGAAGAAGTCATAGAAAACAATAGGGAAATCCTGAACCAAAATTATGAAACATTTTGTCATGTTAAAGGTGAATCACTAACGCAACAATTTGAGCGTTTCAGTTGTCTCATCAGTGAACTGAGGGTTGTTAAAACCACTTTTACAAACTCAACTCAAAATAGCAGGTTCCTCAGGTCACTGCCAGAAAAATGGGACACCATAGCTTTTGTCACCCGAAATTCACCTGAGTTCAAGGATCTGACCTTGACCCAACTTCACGGTCGACTCCTGACCTACGAAGGGAGTTGAACCAGAAAAGGAAGTTACAAGAGTCAGGAAAAACCGTTGATGATTATACATTTGGTAACACTGCTCTTTTGGGTCAAGAAGAATCTGGGAGTAGTGGTAAGGATCTGGGTTATGATCATTTCATTGACATAACTGCTGGTGCAAATTTTAACAACCCTGATCCTCACTCTACAAGTTATGCATTCACTGCAAACGAAAACCCGATGTCAGACAATCTAAGCTTTGAACTCAATGATCTACAGCATTTTGACCCCACTGATTTAGAGGAAATGGACATCCTGCATCAACTGGCCTTGCTAAGTGTTAGAACTAGCAAATTTTATAAAAGAACAGGGCGAAAGTTCCGAGGCTTGCATGGGAATCTAAGGGTTGGGTTGGATAAATCGAAAATCAAGTGCTACAAGTGTAATAGGTTGGGACACTTCGCTAGGGAGTGTAGGAGTCAAACTACTGGTCCCATAATCACTCATCCTAGCTCAAATCCTAGACCTCAAAACCAAGGCACTGTGCACTATGCCCAATATGCCCCAGCAGCTCAAGTGAACATTGCTCACTATGCTGCTGCCCCTGTGCCAGTGCACTATGTCCAAACCACCGTTCCACAAATCCAATATGTTCAAACCCCTGTCCCTTAGGCACAATTGCAGCCTGCACCTCAAACCACTGCTCCAGCAGCAGTACAACCAGATCAACAAAGTTTTTTCACTCAAGGGTTTGTTGACTGGAGCAGTATGCCTGAAGACCTAAGTGATGAAAATTTTGCACTCTATGCTTCCAATGTTTCTTCTAATAATGAATTTTGTTTGATGGCATTAGAGTCAATACAGGAGGGGGTTGAAACTAAGGAGGAACAACTGGATATTGAAACAGTAGATGAGGTGACTGAAGCAGTGGTTACTGCTGTGGCTGGTAAACTACTGTTGGAAGAAAGTTCAGGTACCCTGATTGAACCACTGACAGACCCATGGTCCGAAGAGAACAAGGAAGAAAAGAAAGAAGAAAAAGCAGGTGAGAAAGAAGAAGGAGATGAAGATGAAGAAAATCCTCAATGTGATTGTGCAATGATGGCTGCTGCCAAGGTATCACCTCAAGTTCTTGAAAAACTGTGTTCTGACAATTGCATTATTGCTTTTGCTAACATCAAAGAGGTGAATGGAAACCTTCGGGATAAAATCTTATCTGATGAAGTCAAATTTGAAAGATCTCTAAAAGAACTTAAAAACAAATTGGCTGAAAAAGACAAAGAGATTAGCAGCATGAAAGAAGAGCAGAGTATAACCAAAACCCAACTCCAAACTTTGGTAGAAAAATACCAAGTTTGCAAAAAGGAGTTAGAGTCCACCCAGATCACATGTGAGAGATGGGTGGAATCATGCAAAGGGTATGAGGTTATGCTTGAAAAACAGATAAAAAGCAATGTGAAATTTGGGGTTGGTTATAGAAAACATGATGATGAAAACACTGCTTTTGAAAAATCTGTTTCAACCACTGATGTAACCACTGAGTTCATTCCCACAAACAAGAATGGCCAAGAAGTGAAAATCACTGACAAACTTGGTAACAAAATCACACTTGATAGACCAATGGGATCCTCTACTTTTGAGGAGCTTGAAAATCATCAGTTTAAACCAAAATGGTCTGATGAGTGTGATATTCTTGAAAATTTCAAGCCAATGGACTTTACATCAACTGATGGTGTTAAAGCTCCAAAAGCTAAGGTCATACCTCTCAAGGACATCCCAGCAGTGGTTAAAACCTCCACTGCTGCAAAGGAGTCTGAAAAGAGAAAGAAGAAAGAAAAAATTGATAACTTGTTTTGTGAATTCTGTGAGAAAAGGAATCATCTAACAAAAGACTGTTTCCACTTAAAAGCTTATGATATAAACAGAACAAGTGTCATAGTTCCAGCTGAAAGTTGCATTGTTTGTGGTAAAACAAACCACAAAACTCAAGCATGTGTGTATCTCAAAAACTTTGATGTTAAAAGGAATGAGTACCTTGCTAAAACATCCTTGAGTCCATCATCATCATCATCTGTCAAATTCACCAAGAAACAACCACTGTTTGTACCAGTTCAAACAGCTGTCACAAAACAGCTGAACCAAACATCTGTCAAAAGAGATGTTCAGGTTACTGATGCACCCCCTGCCAATCAGTTCAGAAAAAGCAAGCAAAAACAGTCTTACCAAAGGATTCCACACGTTTATGAGGCCTACAAAAGGCCCTCTAAACCTAAAGTGAATAGGCATCCTTTTGGTTATCAGCAGGTGATTGGTCAAGACCCTCAACAGTACTAAAACTGTCCAAACCCCTGACCTAACCACTGTCCATCATTCTGCATTCATACCAGACACTGCTGAATCCCCATCCAAAGCCCTGTTGGCTTTGGAGCCCTTAATGAACTAATCCTTTTACTTCATGTGCAGGGAGCTTCTGCATGCTTTGATAGTCTTTGGTATGTAGATAGTGGAGGCTCCAGGCACATGACAGGATGTAAAGCCCTCCTCAAAGACTTTAAAATCCATGGAGGGGGTGATATATCCTTTGGGAATAATAGTAAAGGGAAAGTTCTAGGGTCTGGTAGAGTGCAATCTGGAAATGTAAAATTTGAAAATGTCAATCTAATAGACAATCTAAAATTCAACCTTCTGAGTGTATCACATATGAGTGACAAAGGGTTTGGGTCATTCTTCACAAAAGATTGTTGTAGGATTGTTGGACCAGAAATGGTCAAAAAGATTGAAGCAATAATCAAAACTGGTCAAACTAAACTTGTTGCTCAAAGAAGTGGCAATGTTTATGTTGTTGATATGTCAAAAGAGTGTCCTAGAGCTGATGCCCGTCTGTTCTCAGCTGCCTCTAACAAAGAGACAGAACTTTGGCACAAAAGGCTGGGGCACACAAATCTTAAGACAATTAGTGAAATTTCAAAAAATGGTTTGGTGAGAGGCCTACCACAAAAATTGTTTTCATGTCCTGAACATTGCATTTCCTGTTTAAAAGGAAAACAACATAAAAGTTCTTACAAGTCCATTGAAGAGTCCAAAACAACCCAGTGTTTGCAAATGCTACACATGGATTTGTTTGGCCCAGTTCAAGTCATGAGCCTCAAAAAGAAAAGATATTATTTGGTTATTGTTGATGACTTTTCTAGGTTTACATGGACTTTCTTTTAATACTCAAAAGATGAGACTGCAGGCATTTTGCAAGACTTTGTGACACAGGTTGAAAAGCAATTTGACCTTCCAGTGAAAAGCTTCAGGAGTGACAATGGCACAGAATTTAAAAATAAGGAGTTGGATGCCTTCTGTGTGAAGAAAGGGATTGTAAGGCAGTACAGCATCCCTAGAACACCAGAGCAAAATGGGGTTGTTGAAAGAAAGAACAGAACTTTGATTGAGGCTGCCAGAACTATGCTTGCAGATTCAGGTTTGCCATTAACTTTCTGGGCAGAGGCAGTAAACACTGCTTGCTATGTCCAGAACAGAGTTTTAATAAACCCCAGGCACAAAAAGACTGACTTGAAATTCTGTATAAAATCAAACCTCTGATCTCATATTTCAAGGTTTTTGGCTGCCCATGCTTTATTTTGAACTTAAAAGATTCTATTTCAAAATTTGCAGCCAAAATTGATTGTGGTTATCATCTGGGATACTCAACCACTGCCAAGGCATACAAAGTGTTCAATACACGGACCAAGGCAGTGGAGGAGACTTTGAATGTAAAGTTCAATGAACTTTCTTCAATGAAAATCCCAGCAAATCCTGCAGATCTGTTTGATCTTGAAAATTTTACTTTTGAAAATACTGCTGTCAAGACTAACAGTGCAGGTCCATCAGAGGATACAACACCAGACTATGGGTATGAAATCATCATCCCTCAAAGGTCTGCCACAAAGGGAAAAGCACCAGCTGTTCAAAACAGTTGTCAAAGCTCAACCACTGCTATCTCAACAGTTGTTGACCAAAGTAGCCCATCCACCACTGCTTCCACATCCTCAAACACTGCTGACAAAAGTCCTCAAACAGCTGAAAAAAGTCAGCAGTTGTCCACTTCATTACCTCCTATTCCACCACCTTTTGAAGCCACTGCTGGGTCATCAAAGTCACCAGCAGTGGTTAGCTCAGATGATACACATTTGCAGCCTTCACCAACAAATGCCATCATACCATACCAAGGAGATTTAATCTTCTTGAGATCTCATCCACCTGATCAAATCATTGGCAACATCAATGAAAGGGGTGCTCACAAGAAGCCAAACCCAAAACATTTGTCTTTTTGCTGGTTTTTTATCACTCCATCAGCCAGTCAAGTACCAAGAGGCACTGAAAGATAACAGCTGGGTAGAAGCCATGCAAGAGGAGCTCCAACAGTTTAAAAGACAACAAGTATGGGAGCTTGTACCACTGCCAGAAGAGGTCAGTCCCATTGGCACAAAGTGGGTCTTCAAGAACAAAACTGATGAAAGGGGCATTGTTGTCAAGAATAAAGCCAGGCTTGTGGTTCAAGGTTACAGACAGGAAGAGGGGATTGATTATGATGAAACATTCGCCCCTGTTGCAAGATTGGAAGCCATTAGACTGTTCCTGGCCTTTGCTGTCAACCACAACATGAAGGTGTTTCAAATGGATATCAAAAGTGCTTTCCTCTATGGTACAATTCAAGAAGAGGTGTATGTATATCAACCTCCAGGTTTTGAGGATCCATTTTATCCTGATCATGTCTACAGGCTAAACAAAGCCTTGTATGGCCTGAAACAAGCACCAAGGGCCTGGTATGAAACTCTTTCCAACTTCTTACTCTCAAATGGTTTCAAAAGAGGTACCATTGACAAAACACTGTTTCTTAAATGGAGAGGGAAGGATTTAATGATTGTCCAAATTTATGTGGATGACATTATTTTTGGAAGCACATGTAACAAAATGTGTGAAGAGTTTAGAGAACTCATGACAGCTGAGTTTGAAATGAGTGCAATGGGTGAGTTGCAATGCTTTCTTGGTCTCCAAGTACAGCAAATGCAAAATGGAACTTTCATTCATCAAAGCAAATATGCTAAAGAACTTTTGACCAAATTTGATATGAATGATTGTAAACCATGCAGCACACCCATGGCAACAAATAAGCTGGTCATGTCTGATGAAAAGGATGAGCTGATTGACCAAACACTCTATAGAAGCATGATTGGGTCTTTATTGTACCTAACTGCATCTAGACCAGACATCATGTTTGCAACTTGTGTCTGTGCAAGTAGTCAATCAGCTCCCAGAAAATCAAATCTCATTGCTGTAAAAAGGATCTTCAGATACATAAAAGGTGCTCCCACACTTGGTATCTGGTATCCAGCTAATGGGAATATCAAGCTTTCAGGTTTTTCAGACAGTGACTTTGCTGGATGTCACACCACAAGGAAGTCCACTTCAGGAGGGTGCCAGTTTCTAGGTGATTGCTTAGTTTCTTGGCAAAGTAAAAAGCAAGCAGCAGTTTCAACATCCACTGCTGAGGCTGAATACATTGCTGCTGCAAGCTGTACAGCCCAACTCCTGTGGCTTCAAAATCAGTTACTGGATTTTGGTATCACTGCCTTAAAAACACCACTCATGTTGGACAGCCAGGCGGCAGAAAATATCATCAAAAATTCAGTTTCCCATTCTACCACCAAACACATCGACATCAGACATCACTTTATGAGGGATTGCTATGAAAAAGGTTTGATTTCTCTGCATCATGCCCCAACTAAAGACCGGCTGGCAGATGTGCTCACAAAAGCACTTGATACAGCCAGTTTTGAAAGCTTGGTCTCTAGGATTGGGATGCTGAACATGGAATAACAAGCAACATCTTGTTTTTCTTTGAATAAAAGCAACAAAATATTTTCAGAAAATCAAAAATCCATCCTTAAAAATAGCTAAAAATGAAATTTTCATTAAAATCCTTAAAAGTCTGCCATAACCACTGATTGTTCAAAAGTCTGCTCTACTTCAAAAGTCTGTCCACTGCTGAAAGTCAACCCCAGTTCTCTCATTCCTTGGATAATCTCTGTTGTTCAAAAGCAGTATCTTATCCACTGATATGCTATCCACTGATCGTGAAAATCATCCACTGCTTCCTTACCACTGCCTTCATCTCTCACTTTCATCAAAGTACTGTCCTTCACTTTCACCAGGGGTTGTCACGTGGGCAGTACATAGTGCTCAGACCTTTTGTAACGGCTGCCACGTCAGCACTCACTTTCTTCCCTATAAAATCCCCCACTCACCACCAAAACAGGGTTTTACTGTCGAATTGAATTCTTCAAAAATTCTCTTCTCAAAGCAGTTTTTCATCTCATCTTTCACAAATTTCTTCGATCATTCTACTCAAAATGACAAAATCGAAGTCTGCAAAACCCACATCTAAATCATCGTCGAAAACAGCCTCTCAAAAGGCAATCTCCACTGAAATTCCATATAAATCATCTCACAATCTCCTGGGTCTTCTCACAAAACCAGGTACCACCGATGTCTTCGATTCCACCATTAACATCATGGCAAAATCAAAGTACAAAACTTTGTTCACAGCCGATGCACCAATCTATTTGGATACCCAAAGGGAGTTCTGGAAGAATGCAACCCTTGAAAAACAAGGAGACACTGCAACCACCATACATTCTTCTATAAAGGGTAAAGAAGTCCAAATCACGCCACAATCCATTTCAGAGGTCTTTCAACTCGATGATCAAAAAGGTAAAACTTCTTTCACTAAAAACGAGTTACAAACTGACTTCATTGAAAGAGGGTATGAAGCCACAATGATGACGAAACTTACCTTACAAAAAGGTTATTTTCCGTCTGCAACCAGGTTTTTTTTTTCATACCCTCCTACTATGTGTTTCAAATAAAACCACTTCTTTCAATGAAATCCCTTTAAAGATTCAAAATCTGGGATATGCAATTCTTCAAGAAGAAAATTTTAACTATTCTCGGGAAATCTTTAAAGATTTGGTTAATAATGTTGAAACAAAGTCATTCTTACTGTTTCCAAGGTTTCTAAGTTACTATTTTGAAAAGAAATTCAGTAAGGATGATTTAGTTGTAATAAATCAAGGTGAGTCTACACAAATAAACAGTTTAACAATTGAAACTTTTTCAAGAATGTTAGCACCTTGCAAAACACAAGCAGAGGTGCCTGAGCAGAATTTAGCAGCTACCACTGCTCCTCAGGTATCTGCTGCTAAGCCCACTGCTCTAGGTGATCAAAATAGCAGACCAACTGATTTGAAACCCACACCTACAAATCCCAAAAAGCCAAACAAAAAAGAAAAATCAAAAACCCCCCAAACCAATCAAAACGACAACTCTGGAGGATGAGATACCAGAGCTACTGCCTGTGACAACACAAAAGTCACAAGAAACCACTGCTGCTTCTTCCTCACAGCAGTTGGTACAAATATCTCAACCCATAACCAAAACTCCTCCTGCTTCTTCACAAAAAGAACAGGTTGTACACAAAGGGCCACCACATTATGATGCTCTGGAAACACTCGTTTCCATCATCCACAGCCCAATGCCCGGGGCATATCCTCCTTCTACACCCAACTTCACATCCACAATTCCACCAAAAACACAACTTTTGTTGGATGCAATTGATTTGAACCAGGCATTACTCAGTCCTTCTCAATCACCTGTAAATGAGAATACACCTCAACAACTGACTGAGCCTGATGTATCATTCTTTGCTAACCCACCAACATAACCTGAGGAGGTTACACCCCTTGAGTTACAAGTAACTCTTGGTGGTAATCCAAGTGAAGCAGCCACTACACCTGTTGAACCCACTGGTTTTCAGTTGGGCAGTGGTTACATCAATAAGACTTCCTTGGAGGCAATTCCTTTTATAGCACCTCTGCCAACCACCAGTGGATTTATTTATCCTACTGGCAACATCAAAAGGTTGTCAAGTGTTGAAGGGAGAAGACCCCAGTACCAAGAAAAAGGGGCATCAGTGGTTAATGTTTGGAGTATACTCCCTACCTCTACCACTGATAAAACCACTGTTAGTGGGAAATCAGATGATCCCATTAAATTGGGTGATGATTTAAAACATCAGGATTTGACGGAACGAATTGAAAAGTTGGATTCATCTGTTGCAGATCTTAAAAACATGCTACAGCATGTGTTGAAAACTCAAAAGATGCAATCCACTGCTGTTCCACCTCAAGCACCTACTCCACAACAGGCATCTGCTACAAATGAGCTCTGGAATCTATTTCAACCTTTCTCCATCATCAAGCACAAATAGCAGATCAGCAACATGAGAAACATGTTCAACAGCTGAGAAATGCAATGGATTCAAGGTTCAAAAACACTCAGGCTGATCTAAAGGCTCTCAAAACTCAGATCCTGCACACCACTGGCACTGCTCCTCCATCAGTTCTCTTCATTGATCAACTTCCCCCAGATAATGCCAAAAAGGGGGAGAAAATTCAGGAATGGAAAAGGAAGGGAAAAGAGGATGGTCTCTACATTGCACCAGAAAATTCAAATATGACCAAACAGATCCCTCAGCCAGATGGAAGCAAGAAGATTGATGTGACCACAAATGCACTGGCAGAAGCAGTTGCAAGTGTAAAAAGGGATAGAGAGGCCAAAAGGAAAGCCAGGGTGGATTATCCGGATCAGGGTACTTCAGGGTCAAAAGATGATGAAAATCTTGTTGATGAAAAGAAGAAGCCTACAAAAATAATAAGGCTACCCAAATCCATTCCAACCAGACGTTCAAAGTCTGTTTCAAAACCACCACCTAAAACAGCTGTTGTAACTTCTGTTGTACCCACTACTGTTGGTGCTTCAGTGGTTTCAACATCTGCTCCCACTTCAACACACACCACTTCAACACACACTACATCCACTGCCTTACCACCATTACCACCAAAAACAAAATCACCTCCTGCCAAAAGGCAGAAGACAGCAGTTGTTACAACATCTGCTGTAAAGATAACAGTGGTTGGAACACCAGTTGTTTCAACAACTGTTAGTCTATCACAAATCACTGCCACTACATCCACCACCACTGTTCCATCCACAACATCATCAGCCCCTCCTCAAATAAAGAGAAGAAGGCTAATTCTCAAAGATGATGTTACTTCACCATCTCAACCATCTTCAAAATCTTTAGCTCTTGTCACAAAACCAAATCCAGTTGCTCTCTCTTCAGTTCAAAAGCACAAGCCCTTACCTCCTGCAGGTGTTCAATTTCCTCTTGAACTAGAAGCTGTTAGAGAAGAAATAAAGTCTTTCTACTATGAGGATGACCCTGCCAAAAGGAGTTTGCCATCAATAAAAGGATATCCCTGGCCTAAAAATGTTGATGAATATTTGAAGATCAAGGCCAGACAAGCAGAGGATATCTCAAAGAGAAACACACAAGGGAAATCTGACAAAGAAATTTCTAGAAACTATCAATATCTGCTCACACAAGTCAGCTCCCTAGAACGATTTGCAAAAAATGTCAGTCAACAAATTTCAGAAAGAGCAGCTGAAACTTTGAAGAAAGACTACATTGAAAGCATAATAGCTCACAAAAAGTACAAAAGAGAGAGATACATGTACAAAGAGTGGACTGTTCCTGAGCTTGAAACTGAAGCAGCAAGAATTCAAGACATGATAAAAAGGAAAGTCACTCACACTCCTCCTGACTAGGCAAAGTTTAGAAAGAATGCACCTGACAAACAGGTGGAACTGAAAAGAATGAGAGAAGAACTGGTTGCTGCTGAATATGGGAACAAAAGACAAATTGCTAGATGGAAAGAAGATGTGGTCAGGACAACCTACAAAAGGTTGGAGGAATTAAGAAAGAAAGATCCAAAAGTTCCTCAAAAGCCTGACTATTCTGAAGCAGAGGTTTCAGAAAGACCATCAAAGCTGCAAAACAGGAGAACCACTGCTCCAACTGGTGCAGCCATCTACAAAAGAAGGACACACAAACAGTTGGGAGCTGAAACAGTTCAAGAAATTCTTACTGGAAGAGCCATTGTACAAACAGGCACGTTGGTAATTCTGAAAGAAGAATATGAACTGGAAAAATCTGCACATACTGCTCAGCCAGTTATGAACAGGCCAGCCTCACCAAATACCTCTGCAAATAAACATCTCCCAAGAAACCCACCAGGCTCAAAAATACAAAAGTGGGAAACTGACAAACAGACCTGCGTATTGACCTTGCTCAGGTCTGGTGGAGAAAATATCAAGGGTACAAGCTCTTGGCCTGAGTCTTGAAGATTTGCATGATCTCCTTGATCTTCCACTTAGCAAGGATGATGAAGACACAGATGCCCTTAACTTTGAACTACAGTTTAAAGGTCAAATAAGGGAACTGTTGATGAGGCAATAAATGTCCACAATAATGAAGAGTTTTGGCATTATCTGTTCCAGGGGGAGATTGTTGGGATTGAACCCTATCAGAGGAACAGATAATTAAAGCCAAAACTGGATCAGAGCAGTGGATCCTAAATAAGCATATGTTTTCATACAAATCTCTCCCCTTGAAAGTGATTTCAACAACTACTGACCTCCTATATGCTGATCTTGCTAAATGCTGACCTACAACTGCTGCTCAAGTAAAGACCTGATGAGAGTCTAAAGCCCTGCTGATTCAATCTACTGCCTTGAGCCAAACACTGCTGATCCGGACAAGTACTGCTGGGTTCACAACAGTAGAAGGTTGCAGCAGCTGATCAATAGTCTGTTTTGTAATGTAATGTAGTAGCAGTAGTTAACACAGAAGTGTTTGTATAGATCAGAGGTTAGAGTTTGTTAGGGGTTAGATGTCACTTTCATGGTGACGTAAGCTAAGATACTCAGTAGTTTGCAAGTGCCTATAAATAGTTCAGTGCTTTGTACTGTTCTATTAGCTCTTTTGCACAATCGTCTTCTTTGCACGAACAAACAACTGAGCTCTGGCTGAGGGGGAGTTTGCATTCATTCATCAATCATTGTAATCGTTATTGAAATAAATTCAATCTTCCGATTCATTGTGTAAAGATGTTTGATCAAAGTATTACTCTCGTTTGATTGTATGCAAAGTTTGTTTTCATCTTAATTCCGCTGCACACTCATCCATTTTCACTTTAATTACAAACACAAAATACAATCAAAATCAAACTCAGATCCAACAGACAATATATGAGGAGGTTCATCGGATATACGAGGATCGACACGAAGACGCCATATGCAACTGTAAACATCGTGCTGACTGCAACCGCCATGAAGTACATGAACACGAATATCTATATGCCATGAAAACCACCGTGCACGGCTATCCGTCGCCGTGAACCACCGTGAATGCCTCTCGGCCGAGTGAGAAGACCATGAACTGGTGCTGGTGAATTACCAAAACCCCAAAGTGGAGATAATATATATGCATATAATATTGAGTAACCATAATGTACAACATAAAACATGATGCAATTGACACAATGCACATGTGCATATAATATATGTGCATATAATATTGAGTAACCATAATGTACAACATAAAACATGATCCAATTGACACAATGCACATGTGAATATAATATTGAGTAATCATATTTTACATCATAAAACAATTGTGAACATGCTGCAAAGGAGTATATCATTGAACGAGTCACAATTTACATAAAATGGATATAAAATACCATCTATTGACAAATTAAAGATTTATATATAAACCTTTTACCTGAGAAGATATCACTTGGCTAAAAATTCACCATCACTTCTAACCTGCAACAACCACCAAACACCAAACAAGAATGCCTAATTTATTTGGGATTCGAATAGAATAAAACCTGCTGGGGTATGCTATATGTAAAATTGAATTACTTACAACAGCCATCGTCCTGTCATTGCAACTTGTTTCGATTCCAGAACAACCAAATAATCTTTCAAAACGAGATTCAAATCAAGGGCAAATCATAAATTGAAATCATAGCATAAACATCTAAATTGGATTCGAAAACTAAAACCTGCAGATTATGAAGAAAATCGAACAAATCAGTGAATAATGAAGATAATCGAAGCAGAATCCAAAATCGGATGAAAATTAGGTATTCCTACGTTTGAATGATATCATATAAATCCAAAAACGATTGAAGAACTGTGTGAGCATTGGTGAAAGATAGAAACAGGAAAACTCAATTGAAGATTATGCTATTCTTTGGATATCAGTCGCCGCTGTAAGATCGTCGTAGTCGATGGATACAAGATCTCTAATGAAACCCTAGATTGTGAAAGACTGTTGTGAACAGGGGATGGAAATAAGGAGAGCGTGTTTTTTTATTAAATGTCACTTAATTACAAATTTTCCATGTGTTCACACTGGTTCTCGCGGTTCTCGCAATAAAGGGTGATTCCTAACGGATCTTTATCCTATATATATATATATATATATATATAGGGGAAGGATCCATTAGAACCACTCTTTATTGAGAGAACCGCGAGAACCAGTGTGAACACGACCAAACAATACCTAAAAAAATTAAAAAAAAAACCTCAATTTTTTTTTAATATTTTTACAAAAAATCGCTATATTTCGTCACTAAAAAAATCGAGTAACAATTATCCATGTACATGTGCATATGTATCATTTCTTTGACTAATTCCGTAATACATTACTCATATTAGACAAATGCACTTTTCATTTACACTACCATTCATAATACACTACTTTGTACATTAACAATATTAGAAATGCACATGTGCATCTATAAACTTGGTATAACATTAACAAGATTAGAAATGCGCATATGTATCTATATGTACGAACATATTATAACGTGTTTTGGTACACCACTTTGAATACACTTCCCCTTTCATTTATCATACCATCCATAATACACTACCACTACCTCCTACCATCTGTAATACAATACCATTACCTCCTATCATCCATAATACAATGCCATTACCAATATTTCAATTTATTACATGTACATCAACACCCTCTATACCATCCAAACAACATATTACATCATCAAGTGATAAATATAATCAAACCATCAACCACTAGATATAACTAACTAAAAAACATGTATGTGGTCCTACTTCATTATTCAAAATCACAAACTTTTTGTACCAAAACATGTTATATCATGGTTATACATAATGATGCAAATGTGCATTTTTAATATTGGTAATGTAAAAGGTAGTGTATTGCGGATGATAATGTAAATGAAAGTGAATTTGTCTACTACTGATAATATATTACGGAATTTGTCCAAGAAATGATACATATGCACATGTGCATCCATAATTGTTACTCGAAAAAAAAAATCAGTGTGTTTTTTAGATTATTTTTAGGTATTTTTTTGTGTTCACATTGGTTCTTGCGGTTCTAGCAATAAATGTGGTTCTCGCATGAATCCTTCCCTATATATATATATATATATATATATATGGGAGGGTTAATTGGGGAACACTAAAAAAGTGGGGAACGGGGGAGCACTCTTAAAAATTATACTTAACATGTTAAAAATTATTTTTTCTAATTTTTTTCGGCGCTTTTTCTTATAAATACAAGTAGAAACATTTTTAATAAAAAAAGCAAAAACTAAAAATATAAAAACATGTTTAAAAAACAGTTATATCTTATCGAATTAACTTAACATGTTAAAAATAATTTTTTTAAAATTTTTCAGCACTTTTCTTTATAAAAAGGAGGAGAAACTAGTCGAATAAAAAAATAATTTTTCTGAAATTTTTTTTTTGCCTTTTTTAATTGTTTTTTTTTAATATTTTTAGTTTTCAATTTTTTTATTAAAAATACTTCTACAAGTATATATAAGGAGAAGCGCCGAAAAAGATTTTTAAAAAATTAATTTTTAACATGTTAAGTTAAATTTTTAAGAGTGTTCCCCGGTTCTCCACTTTTTTAGTGTTTCCTAATGAACCTCACATATATATATGTATATATGTATATATATATATATATATATTCTTGGAAACGCTAAATATTGTGAGAACAAATTAAAAAAACCAATCAAAATCAATTTTTTTCAATACAAATCTCGTTATAATTAAGATACAACATCAAAAAAAGAATTTACCACATCAAATAATTTATTTCTCCTCTCAAAATAACTCTTATCAACTTTTTTACACATGTGTAAATATAACAAATTTACATATATGTAAATATAACAAATTTACACATGTGTAAATTTTCATTATTTACGAATTCACGTAAATGTATACGTGTAAATTAAATTTCTAACATTGTATTCGAATAATAATGATAAGTGTAAAAAATTTGAAATCGAATTATTAGAAAGACCACTTTCCTTTGCCATTCATTGACCAAATGTTAGAAAAACTATCCGGTCATAAATTTTATTGTTTTCGAGATGGTTTCTCCGGTTATTTTCAAATTCCAATTGCACCGGAGGACAAAGAAAAACAACTTTTACATGTGCCTATGGAACTTTTGCTTGTCGACGCATGCCTTTTGGTCTATGCAATGCCCTCGCAACTTTTCAACGTTGCATGGTGGCTATCTTTCACGACATGATAGAAAAAACCATGGAAGTATTCATGGATGATTTTTCTATCTTTGGAGATACATTTGATCAATGCCTCGATAATCTTGAACGAATGCTATCCAGATGTGAGGAAACTAACCTCGCCCTTAACTGGGAAAAATGTCATTTCATGGTAACTGAAGGAATAGTACTCGGTCATAAAATCTCAAGCGAAAGAATGGAAGTTGATCGAGCAAAAATAGATACTATTTCCCGATTACCTCCCCCATCCTCCGTTTGAACCATTCGAAGTTTTCTAGGACATGCCGGATTTTATAAGCGATTTATCAAAGACTTTTCAAAAATCTCTAGACCTCTAACAAAATTACTTGAAAAAGATGCCCCATTCATCTTCGACAAGGAATGCAATATGACTTTTCTTGCACTAAAAGAAATGCTAGTTAACGCACCAATCATGATAGCACCCAATTGGAAACTATCTTTTGAAATCATGTGCGACGCGAGCGACTTTGCAGTTGGAGCCGTCTTAGGACAACGGAAAGAAAAACACTTTCACCCAGTATACTATGCAAATAAAACTCTTAACGATGCCCAAGAAAATTATACAACCACTGAAAAAGAGTTACCAGCCGTAGTATTTGCTTTTGATAAATTTTGTTCCTATCTGGTGCTTTCTAAAACAATAGTCTATATGGACCACGCCGCCATTCGGTACATTTTCAAAACAAGACGCCAAAGCGTGTTTGATCCGGTGGATTCTTCTCCTCCAAGAATTCGACATTGAAATAAAAGATAAACGAGGAGCCGAAAACACTGCTGCCGATCACTTATCCCGCTTAGAAGATCGCGCTTTGGAGCTAACTCGTGAAGAGCTCATTAATGAAAAATTCCCCACCAAATACTTAGAAATGGTCGAATATCAAGAAGAACCATGGTACGCCGACTATGCTAACTACCTCGCTAGTGGCATTTTAGTCAAAGGTTGGTCACATCAACAAAGAAAAAAAATTCTTTACCGATGTAAAACACTATTTTTGGGAAGACCCATATCTTTTTAGAATATGTGCCGACCAACTTATCCGAAGATGCGTCCATGGTCAAGAAGTAAGAAAGATTCTTCGCCATTGTCACGAATGACCATATGGGGGACATCATGGAGCCACAAACACCCACATAAGGTATTCGATTCAGGATTTTATTGGCCAACCATCCATAAGGATGCACTCAATTTAATTAAAACGAGTGGCGCATGCCAACGAACAGGTAATATCTCATCAAGAAATAAAATGCCCTAAAGTGGCATTCTTATTTGTGAAATCTTTGATGTTTAGGGTATGAATTTTATGGGACCTTTCCCACCGTGAAGAGGGAACAAACACACTCTTGTGGCAGTCGATTACATGTCCAAATGGGCCCAAGCCAAAGCTCTTCCAACTAATGATGGGAGAATTGTGGTAATATTCCTAAAACGATTATTCTCTCATTTCGGCACTCCAAAAGCACTTATCAGTAATAAAGGTACCCATTTTTGCAGTTATCATTTAAACAAAATTTAACAAAATATGGGGTCTATCACTGTCTTTCAACCCCCTATAATCCTCAAACAAACGGTAAAGCCGAAGTAACCAATCGAGGGCTAAAAAGAATCTTAGAAAAACCGTGGGTCAAAATAAAAAGACTGGGCAGATAAATTAGATGATGCTTTATGGGCCTTCCAAACCGCCTATAAAACACCAATAGGCACTACCCCATATAAGCTCGTCTATGGAAAAAATTGTCACCTCCCAGTAGAAATTGCACACAAAGCATACTGGGCATTAACAAATGAAAATCTAGACCAAGAAACTTTCGGTAAAAATCAATTTTATCAGTTAAATGAATTGGATGAGATGAGAAATCAAGCATATTCCAACTCCGAAATCTATACGAAACGCATGAAAAATTTACACGATAAAATAAGCAAACCTAAAGAATTTCAGGAGGGGGATCAACTGCTCTTGTTTAACTCAAGACTTCGGTTATTTCTGGGAAAACTCATGTCAAGGTGGTCGGGACCTTTTTCCATTACCCAAATAATGGAACCGTAGAAATTAAGCCTCCAAACGGTGAACCTTTCAAGGTGAACGGACAAACTCTTAAGCTTTACAGAGGCTTTCTTGAGGATAAGGACGTTGAAGTAACACTTCACGAGGTAGATACGTGATTGGAAAACAATCATACGTTAATTGTAAATATGCATATTTTTCTTTTTAATTATCTTGTAGGCACGTTTGGAAAGCATCATCCTAGAAGATTGGATGAGAAACAGGTAAGTACAAAAAGGGAACCCTCGAAAATACGGTCACGCACATGTGCACAATAAAAGAAAAATTTATTGCTGGCACTCTGACCACGGGGTCGTGCCCACCTAGCACGCCCCCATGTCCAAAGACCCAGTAACAAAATTTTTTAAAAAAACGGCCACGGGGCCATGCTTACCAAGCACGGGGCCGTGGTGAATCTGCAGACAGGGTATAAAAGCCTTGTTCTTCACTTTTTCGACACAAACCATGACCCGTTTCTCCAGAGCAGCCGGTTCCTGCCCTTTTCCGCTGATTTTCAACAATCTTCTGTCCAAATCCGTCTACGAGGTATGATTCTAACATCATAGTTAGTTAGATTAGCAATTTGCATGTAGTATAACATGAAAAAATTAGGATAAATCTAGGGTTCTTAAACTAGACCCGTGTCAATCCCAAATTTTTGCTTAGATTTTGTTAGAGTAGTTAGTATAAGTGTTTTGAGAAGTGAATCACAGAACATTGTTAGAAAAATCAGATTGTTCAAGCAGTTCTTCATAAACCATTAAACCCTTGTTCTTGACCGAAAAATCTAAAATCGAAAGGGAAAACGAGCATTTTATGCAAAATTGATACTTAGGATTTGATTTTCGGGGTAAACCGCACATGATGGACCAAAAATTTTTAATTTTTCGAAGCCGGCTCGAAAACCTCAATTTTTGGGTTAAAAGAAAAATTAACACGGGGCCGTGTCCATTGGACACGGGGCCGTGGACATTCCAGACCCCAGACACGGGGCCGTGTCTAGACCTTCTGATTTCAATTTTTCGCATAATTTTCGACACGCCAACTGTTTTACTAGTTCTTTCTTGCAGAAATGGCGCGGCATAAGTTATTGAGATTCAAAACTTCTGAAGTTGATTACCAAAATCGGTTTGAAGTGTTGCAAGCTAGGCATGAAGAACCCCCAAGACAAGTGTGTTATGATACGCTTGAAACTGTTGGACAAAGAGAAAGATATGATGCTCTAGTTACTGGTCCACTCCGTATCTTCCTAAAGACCCGGCTCCGGTCGATCCATGAGTATAGAATGGAGTTCTTGAGCACGCTAACTTTCAACAAGAACGAGCAGGATCTCTTTGACTCAGATGCAATATAATTTAGGTATGGGGTGAGTGGTACAGCATATTCGTGGCCCAGTTTGGCATCAACATTGGGCTATACACCGAGGAAGACATGGCTGAACCCAACTTCACGGAAGCTGTCCGTGAACTACCGGATAACCTGAGGCAGACTGCTTGGGCACTGATCGAAGAAGGTCATTATAATCCGAGCTCCACGAAGAGCACAAAGATTAGGGACCCTCTTATCTGATACATTCATCGGGTCCTTAGCAGCTCTTTATTCCAGCGGAAGGATAGCGGTGGGGTGGTAAACCTTCGCGAGCTCACTTGCCTTTATTGCATCATGAATCACCAACCCATCAAAGTCTCCCACATGCTACTGAGAAACATGGCCACCAATTCCACTGCAGATGCTCGCACACCCATCTTTTTCGGAGGATGGATCGCCAAACTTTTTAAGAACTAAATTAGGCGAACTCCGAGTGCATTCCACAAGGGTGTGAGCGTGATGCGGACTAATCTTGCCTTATGCCGAAGTTTGAACCTCATCATCGATTGCAACGATAGGTTAATGCGCTTCAAGGATGCACCTTGCCGGGTTTGGAACCCGAACAACCCAGATGAAATCCTTGCAATCGAAGATGTCCCCAACCGTCCTCGACACTCGTGAGCATTTCCAGGCTTCTCTTCTCAAGGCGGAAGAGATTTTCCTAACCTCCATAATTTATATACCATTATGTAGGAAACCCCCCAGGTATCAAAGAACGCCTACAACATGGGCCAAAGCTCAAGCAGCCGGATCAGAAGAATGGAACGCAACATCGTTAACATGTAAAACGATATCACTTATATCCGGGATCACATGGCGTTTCGAGATGAAGAGGAGGAGGAGGAGGAAGGTGAGGACATGGACTCGGAGTAGGCGATGGTGGTGGTAGACGGTATAGCTATCTTTCAGGTTATCTTTCCATGATCTTTGAACAATTTCATATCTTCCGGGCTGCGTCCCGCTGAACAATTTACTTCTCTAAACAATTTACTTTTCTGCATTTTTATTTTCTTTTGATTTGGTGATGGTTGAACAACTTTAACCCTCGTAATTTAGGAAGTTGTCATGTTATGTTGGATTGTTATATTGCCGTAGTACTCTAGCTTACAGGTACCATGGGAGGCTTGGACATACTAAGCATAGTGGTCCCCAAGCCTGGAAAATAGGAGCCAAGCAACGCAACCCGAATTTTTAACTGACACAGACGTTTTCCACGGGGCCGTATCCACCAAGCACGCCCCCATGCTTACCATACTGTAATTTTTCTGTTTAAATTTGTTACTGACACTTTGGCCACGGGATCGTGTCCACCTAGCACGCCCCCGTGCTGAAGTGACCAATAACCATAAAATTGTTATTTTACCAACTTTTTGCACATTTAATCAAAACAAATCCTATTTGGGACACATTGAGGATAATGTGTAATTTAAGTGTGGGGATGTTAAAACCTTGAATCGTTTGTCCTAAAAACAAGCCTTACACAAAACTCCCCCTGGAGAACCGCTAATCACCCCAAACTTGTTTTGTCAATTTTTCTTATTTTTTTACTTATCTTGGTTTAGTTGGGAAAAATAAGTTCTAAAAATTATTTTTTTACTAATTCACACCTGATAACGTCGTGATAAAAAGAACCAACTAAGAAAATTATAAAAACGGGCATGGCAAATCTTTGTAAAATTTTATTATATATACATTTTTACACTATAACCCCTTTTCCAACAAAAGTGAGTTTTGAGCCTTTACCGAGCAAATGATAGAGGCGTTAGGACTAAACCCGTTTTTATTTTAAACCTTTATTTTTCTTTTCATCCCCTTACCAAAGACATCCCCTTAGATAAACCCCATTAAGCCTTAACCCTTTCGTTTCTAAACCTGCAAAAATATACTTTTGCAAAACAACCACCCATCACCCCAAAACCAATTTTTATTTTCACACCCCTTGATTTTAGTAAATGTGGTTCTTTTGAAAATCATATAAAAAGAGGTGACTTAGTTAAAAAAAATCTCTAGCGACTTGAAATAAATAAGCAGAAATTATTACTTATAAATATGTAGTTTATAGCTAAGTCACAAACAAATAAGTTTCCAAAAGAAAACCGACGTTTTACATTTTAGCCACGTTAAAGCTATCCTACCCTTAGCCAAAACCTACCATTTTAAAAGCCCTCTTGATATTTACAAGGATTAAACGTCAAAAAGGAGGAGGTTTAATTATTTGTGAAGCCTATAGTAGGAGTAAGTTCCAAACCGGGTTCGAGCGTTTTCACTTAAACAACTTCGGCCGAGTGTTGAGTAACCACTTGTGACGTATGTAAATTTGTATATAACTAAATAAAATTTTGTAAAGGCATGTTATGCCCAAAACAAATAATTTTTTCTTAATATGTGTTTTAAATAAATCATGACGAATATGATTGTAAATAAAATAAAAACAAAATAAATTTAGAACTTGGATTTTCGACACTCTAAATATAAGCCCAAAACTTCTCGTCTACCAATTCCGTTTTGGTGTGTAAGCCACATTATAGAATTTTGCTTAAAGACAAGCAAAGATTCAAGTGTGGGGGCAATTGATGTGCGTAAAATACAACATATAAATTAAATCAAATAAGGCGTAAAATCAACCCTTTTTCGGTACTATTGTTGGAAAAAGCATGTTTCTTTGTTTTCTTTTTAATTTACAGGATCAAAAGAGCTTAAAAGAAAAAAGGAACAAATTAACAGCAGAAACCAGCATAAATACAAAGAAGAAGGATTGACACGACTCGTCGAGCCCCCATCCACATCTAAACCAACAAAAATAACAAAATAGAAGCTTAGGTACGGGGCTGTGCCCAGTCAAGATTCCATGGAGAAAAAGACAACAGCAAAAGACAAACCAACACGGCGCTGTGCCAACCCAACATGGGCCGTGGTCAACTCTAAGATTCGCAGAACCGGAGATAGTACAACAAGTACATTCATCACGGGTTGTGTCGTTGACACACGGGGCCGTGTTAGTACAAGACCTGACATCTGCAGCTAATGAAGGGAGAAAGAATGAAGGCCAAGGGGCAGTGCTGGGTGGGCATGGGGCCGTGTGGATACTCTGTTTCCAGCTATAAATAGGGGTGCTTGGTTTCATTTCAACTCATCCCTTGGCAAACCACTTGTCTCACACTTGGCACCAGTCCACCACTACTACAACACCAACACCCACCACCATCATCCATCTTTCATATTTTAGAGTGTATAGTAGTCTCGGGATCCAAGATCGATCGTAAGAGTTGTTGTCAAACAAAGGCCATGCTTGGCTACATCTCTCACATCACTTGGTGAAGACAAAGCTTTTATGTATTACTTTTGATTTCCAACCTTTAGTAAACTTTTTATTTGGGTATGTATTAATGACTTTAATAACTAGTTTTCTATATTGAAAGTGAATTTTACTTAATCATTTCTTCATGTTTTGTTAATTCACTCATTCGTGTCTTTACGGTCTATATAAAGCGCGTTAACTGCCTGGAAGGTGGTTAGAAGGGTGTTTGGGTAAATTTCTTGCCTCGTTCAGTGTATAGATTCTACGAGGACCTGATTCAAGATTAGTAGGACTTCCCTTGAGGCTATAGCATCAAATTAGGGGAAGTAAGAACCGCTTGTAATCCCTTATCTATAAACTACTATTAAAACATTAAACCGACCTTGCGGAACTGTATCCTTGCTGACTCAGACCAATAGGTTGAGGGTAACGTCGCTTGGAAGAGGGCCTACCACTTTTCGCATTAATAACTTACTTAATTGTCTTTCAATAATCCGACCTTACGGGACTGTATCCTTGATGACTCAGACCAATAGGTTGAGGGTAACGCTGCCTGGAAGGGGGCCTACTACTATAACTTAAAGATAATCTCTTAAAAAATCTAAAGTGTGGAAATCATCAAAGGATACACAAAAGAGGAGTTGGAACCAAGTGATTCCTTCTTGTCTATTTGTTTTTCTTAAATTTTTATATTTATATTTTCTAGTTTATCTTTTTAACTTTCAAAACTTTTTATCAAAATTTGGTTAGATTAGACGTTAACGATAAGCCAGTATTAAAAGCTCTTGTGTCCTTGGACGACCTCAGTATCTTGCCATCACTATACTACGTCCGCCGCGATGGGTGCACTTGCCCTAACGTGTGTAGAGTGATAGTATTATATCGTGTTTTAAAAAGTGCTTAAAATATATCTAAAATTTATACCCACACCTGCACACGTCATACACATTTAATTGCGTATTTACCCGATCCAAAAGTAAATTTACATATATCCCCTCAGTTATTAAAAATTCATTTAGTGACAAAAATGCCCTTGAACATCAATACCCAGCTAACGACTACACGGTTCACAGTTGGAAGGAAGATACCAGATCTCATTCCAAAAATTCTGTCAAACCTAATCGAAGATTCCGACCACGATTCAATCGACTATTTTTCATGGGCGATTTCAATCTGAATCAGTTGCTTGCGTTGGTGCGGTTGGTGATTCTTTTGTGAATCTGATTCTAACCAGTGTGTGCAAAACCGTTGCATATTTCTTTAATTAAGACTTTTGGATCATCTAAAATGCAATCCAAAAGAAAATCTATCTGGAAATCCTTGTTTCCTAAGCAAAGTATGGGTTTTTATGGTTTAATTTCAGTGTATACATGGTTATTTTATATGGGTTTTTTGTAATTATGTAGGTTTATACCTGGGTTTTGTTTAAAGGTTCATATCCAAATTGGGTTTTGAGTAATTCTGGGTTATTTGAAAATTTTGAGTTTTCATGTTTTTATGTAATTCTATATTTATCCAACTTTTACCTTTTTTTTTCATTAATTATCTCAGGATGTGAATTGTTGGTGATTCGGTCATATCTATGAAGAATTTCAAGCTTCATCATTGAGGATCTTAAAGATTTTAGAGATTATATTAGGATGATTATGATTATTATTATCTATAATGTTGGTGTAGAAATACAAACTTCTATTCTTAGATTGATGAAATGTTGTTTATACGAACACAAATACATATTTCATTCGATTATATAATTGCTGACCGTTCGTTTGTCCCTTGATAAAAGTTAAATGAACAAAAAAAACAAAATTTTGTTCAGATCAGTTCGCTTACAACCCTTTAGAAATGTAAAAAAATTAAAACAAAAAGAAAATGGTAAAAAAGACTAAAAATAACTAGTAGAAAATGGTAAATATGACAATGTAGAAAATTTTGAAGTTTTAGTCAAAATAAGGGTAAATTAGTCATTCCATAATTTTTGTTTAATAAAATAAATCATAACGGGTAAATATGCTATTGTTTTTATTAAGGGAGGGGATATATGCAATTTTATTTTTGGATTGGGTAAATATGCAATTAAGGAGGTTTATAAAGGGAAATACGCAATTCTCCCATCAATTAAAATGGGGAAAAATTGAAACCCATTGTAGTGTTAGAGTGTTGGACAACCGGCAATGTAACGTTGGAGTGTGGTACGACATTGGTTTATTGTTAAACTTGCTACACACATATTTGTCAGCTTGGTTTATTGAAAACAATTTGACAAAACTATATCATCAAACTTTTAACAAACTTTTGAGCTTTGGAGCTTCTTATAAACCATATTGTTATTTAATTTGCTTACACATTTTATGCACATTTCCTTGCATAACAAAACGTTCTGGTTGTCTGTCTACTGTATATTCATCATCCAATTAGAATGTAGTTTTCGCATCCTTTTGATGAATCACAAGAGTGTAAATTAATACCAGAGATATTAACAACCTGATGAAAGAGATACGAGCAACCAATGCATATGTATCAAAGTAGTTTATGCCATCTTTTTTGTCTAAAGCATTAGATACCTAACCTAGCTATAAGCTTATCTATGGAACCATTTAATTCCCCCTTCCTTTTGAAGATCCATTTATAAGCTAATAGTTTGTACCCCATAAGGTAGATTCATTAAATTCCTAGTTTTATTTTGCATGATAGAATGCATATTGTCGTTTACTGCTTCTTTTGCAAAAAAGCAACAACATGATATAGCTTCCTTAAAGGTTTTGGATGCCCCTTAATATTATAACAGTAACAATACTGAGACTCAATCTTCATTTTGGAACCTTAAATAAGTATAGTTGACAAGGACCATAAGATTTACCTTTCCTTTCTCTACTACCTCCACCAGGTTCGGGTGTTATGATGGGAGAACCAATTGCATTGTCTTTTTCTCCAACTGTCACTCAAACTTGGAACCAAACCCTTTGGTATAAGTATAGCTTAGAAACAACCTTCATCAAAGATCGTATCTTTCTACTCTTTCAAAGGTTTAAAGACGACATATCATTTTGTTTTAAGACATAAAACCTATAAAGCCTTAAAATGCGTAGCATATCCAACGTTTTCCTCTGAGATTTCGTGAACTAAATCCCCAGACTTGTAAATACCTAAAACCAATAGTCTCCCACTTAGACTATTTTCAATTATATCCTTAATGTAGACAAAGTTAGAGGCCTATTTGCATCGCTTTGCCCATAGCAAGACGTATTACATTCGTCAACTATTCCTTTGTGATCAAGTAACTCTTTACTTACTCAAGTATATAGCAGTTGTAACCTTATCGATTATCCTTTATGTATAGAACACTTATTAAACATGAGACATGGATCTAATTTCAATCTCATATATTGTTTAAAGTTTCTTGTACTCGTTTCCGATTCAAAATGGTTGACAAACTACCTTTAGTTTGAGTGTGGCCACACATTCACACAAGTTTGAGTCTACGAGGGTGCCAAAATCTTCAACTTCTTAAAACATTTAGAAGTACAGAATCCCTTTGACAACATACAACTCCCACTTAGCTTCGGTTTTATTCCTAATCATATATCCTTACTAGTACCCTTTCATGATGTAACATTAGATGAGATCAAAGAACAACTTAAACTAGTGTTAGTTTTAGTATGAATCTCAGGTCTAAGGATACAAAGATCATACCATTTCAAACTTCTTATGACACTGATCCATGAAGACACTTTTGAAGCGAGTTACATCCCATATCATTCTCCAATGAATATCTATGAATCGTGCTCCTCAACACCTTGAGCTTTCATCCCATGAACAATCAAGCATTCACACCTTAAGCTCTCATTGCAACATCCTTCACATGCTTACAATTTCGCTTTTTTTCCACCAATTATCTCTTATGGAAAAATGTCACACCCCAATTTTTCCACGTGTCACCGGTGGGCCCGGTGGGGAGTATCGTGACGTAGTTGATATCATCATAGTCAAACAACACAATTTAAAATGCACAGCGGAAGCAAAAGATGAATATATTACAATCCGATATAAAGTAATATCAAAGTATTACAAACGGAAAGTAAAGGATCCACAGGCGGATCAAAGATAAATGAAACATTGTTCAACAGACTTTAGGCATCTAAGCTTGCGAGACTTCTATTTGATGCTAGGAGGAACCAGCCTATTACGCATAGTACCTGCACTTAGTCTTTTTGGGAAAATACGTCAGTTTTCACTAGTAAATACAATTTAACTGACTCATTTTGAAAACATTTTAAAAATTGATTTGATTGCACAAGGCACAAAACATTTTATAACTTGGGAATAATTAATCAAAGTTAAACTTGTAAAAGAATTACATGTTCGTTATGCGTTCAGTCGCCCGGGTCGTGCCGGGTTTAAGGTTAATTGACACACCACTCAGTATAAATCCGCGGCGGAAAGCCAACGTTTATACCTTAATAAATATGGACACATTACCGGGTGTACGCCTACACCCTGGTGTCAAGGTCGTGGCCATTTCTTAAAATGATGCCAAGGATATCCGGGACATGGTCATTAAACTCCCAAAGGCGTAAAACAAACAAAACTAGTTTTCAAACGGGTCACATTGATAATACCCAACTACTAATGAGTTAGGGTCAATTGCCCGACCAAGCGGTATTTTATATACCGTACCCCCAAGCCCGTATAACGGAAAATAAGTTAAAAGTATTTACCTGAGCAAAATTATACAATTTATCCCAGCCGTATACCACCAAGCAAGTACAGATAGCTTTTACTGGGCTCCTAAATCTGGAACGAAGGTTTTTAATAACCTATTAGACTTCTAACGGGTCTTTAATTTGGCCTAAGCCTAGACCGGTTAGTTCTTAAATGAAGATTACGGTTTAAACGCATGATAAGGCGAAGACCGTTTTTAGAATGTGGTTCTGACCCAACAAGCTTGCATACTTGTTTAATATGGGTAACTTAATCACATTCTGGATTTTGAGACCGAAATGATATGGTTTGACCCGTTTCGGCTATAATGGGTAAACTAGTTACCTACGCCGATCCGAACGCATAAAGTGCGTAACGAGTAACCATAAGAGTCAAATACAAGTTTCCTAAGTTGATATGCCTTAAACATGTTGTGATATCAGAAGGATACCTTCCATTATGCCCAAAATGGTTTTAAACCTAATTTATGCCTCATAAGGGCATTTTGGTCATTTTAAAGGGTGTAAGAGGGTTTAAATAACCTGAGTTACAGGTCTGATTAAATCAGTAAACCTACTCATTTTACCAAGTTATAACAGTAGGGTATAAGTCCTTATGTGAAATTTATCAATCTTAATCCTCCTAGACTCCGTAGGGGCGTTTTGGTAATTTCACATATGCTTAAAAGGTCAATACTGGAATTCTGATCTTAAGATATTCTCCTACTGTTTAAAATATAAAATTTTACTGAATACATCAGTAGGTTTCAACCTCATATGCTTAAATAGGTTCTAGCACATACTTATGCGTTAAAAACGCTTAAAAAGGCGATTTGGAGCCATTTCCGGGTTTTATATAGAAAGCTGATATTTTTAAAATTCCGGAAGGCTCAGACTAATTTATTTAACATATTAGATCAGTAGAAAAAGGTTTGAGGTCAATCGGATATATAAAACTCATTTTATAGCCCAAAAGGGCACAACCGGCATTAGCCGAATTAAGCTTAGAACACTAAGTTATGCTCAGCCTAAAATTAAATAAAAATTTCTAAAAATCCCAAAATATTATTTTAATACAGTAGGTACAAAGTTTTGTATGAAAATTTGGGTTTAGATAGGCTATATGCAATTTACGCTAATTAATTACTAAAGAAGCTTCTAATTACGCTATTGAGCATAACTCCTAATCTAGACCTCAGACTGATGTCAAATTTTATGGACAAGTTTATAATTCAGTAGTGAAGGTTTCTATTCTCTCACATTTTCAAAAATATTGTTTTAAGGTCAAAAGGGCATAACGGTCAACAATTCGGCATATAACGGAAACTTGCAAATGAATAGGATAACTAAGGATTCAGGTTGTATAACCTCAGAGGGTTACACTAACCTATAACATGATCCTAAAGGAATCCTAAGGCATATCTAAATAAGTCTAATTCGGGTCAGAACTGAAAGTCAAAGCAAAAGTCAACTTTCGCGACTTTCGGCTCCGAACCGAGCCTATACTTAGAATTGTCGGGTTGAATCATGTTTAAACATGTTCAACTAATATTTACCAAGTTATCAAAGTGGCAAAACTGATTTTATGACTTTAATTTAATAGTTATGCATTTCATTTAGAAATAACCCGTTTGACTTTCATTTGACCCGACAATTAAACTAAGTAAACGTGGTAATTAGGAGGCGCCCCTTTGAGGGTTAATTACCTACCTAATTACGGTCACGTAGCCATGTTCGTTGCGAACCATAGCTTAACCGTTTAAAAGTCAAAGCGTTTATCGAAGACGCTTGACTTTCGGTTACAACCGCTAAAAATTAAACTAAGCATGAAAGGACACTTACAAAGGGTCCAAGCAAGGAGGGTTGATCCTAAATTCTCAGGTATGAAGAGCAAGGTCTCCAACTTAGAGGATTCAAGATCAAGGTGTGAGTTTGGGGAAAGATCAAGGTGGGTATTTATAGGATTTTGAGAACCGTTAGGATCGTTTCTCGTAAACCGTGATCAAATCTGAGCCATACACCTATTACCCATGGTTTACAAAACAATGGGCAGCCCCTAGATTGAAGAAATGAGAGACAAGTGCAAAACCAAAGCTGGTTTTCAACTTTCTGCTGCTGGGCATTAGTATACGGACCGTATGGTCCAGTATACGGTCCGTAAGGGACCTGCACAGTACAGCAAAGTTTCATTTATTTACATATTAGGCCCCTGCACTTGATAATTGCCATTTCTGATCCATCTAAGGCCCGTTAAACCATTTTTAAGGCTCTGCAAATATGCCTAAGCATAGGGAACATGAAACATGCTCAAAAATATGACGGATGTCGGTTCGTTTGGTCGTACGGTCCCGTTGTTCGGCTAATTACGACGAAACACGGATGGACGCTAAAAACGATCCAAATTACGCGACGAATGGAATTTTATCATGCCACACACTAAAATAAAATATTTTAGTGCTTACATAAATTTTTGGGTGTCCGGGGATATTCAGAACGCGAGATATGCGCAAAAGTGCAAACTTGTGCACTTTTTGACACTTTTAGTCCCTGCATGACATAAAAGTTTATTTTTGCGCACCGAACACCTCTAAGCCTATATCTAAACTATATAAAGGATAAATAGGTTATGTTTAACTTGTGGACATATTCCGGAAGGTCCGTTACCATACGATTCGACCTCCTTTTGCAGTTTGACGCAATTAGTCCCTTAATTGCGCAAAGTAGCGCGAAATGCCGTTTAATGACATCTAAGCCTTCCATGGCCCATAATAATCATTCTCAAGCATATATTTAAATATTACTATGCTCTCGTTCACTTAAATGGTCACCGAATGGCGTAGATTCAAAAGTTGATGCTTTAGGCCCCTCTATTGCGCAAACTTGCGCATCTCATCATTTAATTGCATTGAAGCCTCATCTAATCCATATTAGGCATCCTTGACAGTATTATTAAACATCACGATGCTTCGGGTTCGCTAAAAGGCCATTCAGAGGTATAATTAAACATATTGACGCTTTTAGTCCCTCTAACTTGCAAAGTTGCGCGTAACTTTACTTATAGGCATAAAAACCTTAGTTGGCCATTACTTGGCATTCCCGAGAGTATAATTAAATATCATGAAGCTCCCGGTTGGCTAAAAGGTCACTCAGAGGTAAGAATTAACATGTTGACGCTTTTAACCCTTTATTGCGCAAACTTTCAATTAAT
The DNA here is from genome assembly GCF_002127325.2 of Helianthus annuus. Taxonomy (NCBI): domain Eukaryota; kingdom Viridiplantae; phylum Streptophyta; class Magnoliopsida; order Asterales; family Asteraceae; genus Helianthus; species Helianthus annuus. The sequence continues at coordinate 25,471,879 of NC_035447.2, forward strand.
TACGCAAACGGCTACACTTTACCATCAAGTGGCACATTTGTGAATATCACCATTGTGAGAGGTTATTTAGAAACTTATTTTAGGTATGCTAACACTTCCAGTCCTTTCAAAATCAAGTTTTTGATTTTTCGAAAAATTTAGTCCCTAAATTTCACTGTTTGACTTTATCAGGGTTTATTACACGTGTCAATACCTCATTGGACGTGATTTTATGAGGTGTTACATCCTCATCCCCTTAAAAGAAATCTCGACCTCGAGATTTGCTAAAATGCTGGAAGTTTATTTTGTCGCATGACGGACTTAACTTTCTTAGCATGCCTCGAGTCCTTCCAATCTCCCAAGTTGACCTCTATATTAGGTATATGTATCCCTTTCGAGCATTCTTAACCTGCCGATCCTCAATCGATACAGGTTTCTCATCATATTATCGATCTGCCTACCATATGAATTAATGCTTCTTGACTTATTGGTGAAACACATCCTTAAATCCTTAATGTGTAAGGTATTGCGAGATCCGCCAAGCTCCTTAAATAGGTTTTAGCTTATAAGCTATTTGATCTTGATACATTCGATTCCTTCGAATGATTTCGTATATTCAGAGCTTAACTAGCCTAACAATTGACAGATTGGCACACCTTTCCAGGGTGATATCTTTTGTTGGACTTTATTTCCTAATAAGAACTTAGGAGGTTTGCTATTTCCATGAATCCTTGATTCTCTGCCGAATATTGGCAACTTATAAATGATTATGGATTTGCACGATCTTATTCGTTGTTTCCAAGGTAACTTTCAGATCCTGATAATTGGACTTACCAATTTTCTGTCTTAACAATAGATGTTTAACATCTTATCTATACAAGGTCTCCCAAGGAGCAGCCTTGATACTTATATAACAACTATTATAGAAAAGCTAATCTTAAGGTGAGATGTTTATTCCAATCACTGCTTAAAGCTAACCTTAAGGGATAGCTAATCCTTTAAGTCAGTCGAATAAATCGACGATCCTGGGCGGCTGATGAAAATTCTTAATTGTTGCCTAATTAGGGTTGCGGTAATCAATGCATAAGCAAAATGAACCGTCTTTCTTAATTAACTATATCGAATCCTCAGAATATTGAGTTAGGCTATATGAATCCTCTATTTTAAAACTTACTTAATCAGGGTTTCGATTCATTCAATGATGGTACTAGCCGTCTTGGAGATTTTGCAATAATGCAGCCCTAAGCGGGATGCTGACCTTAACTCTACCTGCCTCTAAGGAGGTAAACGGGGTAATCTTAGGAGAAGATAATCAAGATACGAGAAGGTTATAGAGATTTTCCATATCTCAGGCTCCAGTTCATCCATCAATGCTTGTGTCAAATAAGTGACACATTTAGGTTACAAGTCCACGAATTTCTTAATCGGGAATATTTAGTTGGACAATTCCATTCTGGATATCTTCTTTGAATACCATTAGTTGACTTTAGTACCATATGACCATCGGGATATCTTTGTGTAACACCTCGAAAAATTTCGTCCAATAATGTCTTGACACGTGTCATAAGGTTCCGGAATGTGAAAACAAACTTTAGAGGGACTAAAAGTGACAAACAGTGAAAACTATGGAATGTAAGGGTCCAAAGTGTCAACAATGGATAAATAGACTCTATAATAACCCTACATAATGTTTATAACCTTAAACGGATGGTTCATGGATCATACGACGCGGAAATTGCACAAAAGTGAGGAATTACAAACTATAGGGGCCAAAAGTGTCAACATGTTGAATTTATACCTCTGAGTGAACTTTTGGCAGACCCGAAGCTTTTTAATACTAAAATATACTCATTAGAATGTGTGGTAAAAATTTCGTGAAGTTTCGTTAACGTATGAGAAAGTTATGGCCAAAACCGTACTTGAAGGACTAAAAGCGTCAACGTCGAATTTCATGGCTTTTCGGTTGAGCGCAAAGTTATCCGAGGACATTACCATGTTGGTAAATGTCCCAAGGTTCTTAAAAACCAAGTTTGGGGGTTTACGAGTCAAAATAACTAGCCGAAACCTCGTATACGAAGACCAAGGACCAAAACTTCAATATTAAAGAGATTTGAGGATCAGATGGGGCTAGGTGTCACACCTAGGACCCTAGGCGTGACGCGAGGCCTGCCCAGGTCCAGAATTCGCGAAAATTGCATTTTGGGTCCGAATTTGAAGTGCATAACAGCTGCCATCACCTCCTTTTGCTCCAATTAAATCCCATGCATGCCTAGTGCAACAGTGTGCTACCTCCAACCTCTGAATTCATCTTTAAATCAGATCAAAAGCTCCTTTCTTGGGCATTTGCATTGTGATCAAGAAGCTCTCAACTCTCAAGAACACTCTCAAGACTTTCTGGAGCAAATCTGAACGACAAGGCCACCTCCAAGCGTTAGCTAAGCTTCATTAGGACCTTGGTAATCCGTTATATCAACCTCTAATTCGTTCTAGCATAGATTAATTGCTAAAAGTCAAACTGTTGTTCTTATACTTTGACTTTTCGATTAAACGAGTTTTACTCAGTCATTTCTCAAATTGAAACCACAAATATGTTGGTATTTATGTGGGAAACAAACCCTCAAAAGGGTATTCTCTGATTCCCACCTTATGCATGCTAATTGTCGAGTCAAACTTGTTTCTAAAAAGTCAACAGAAGTTGTTTTTGCAAAAATAAGCTTAAATGGTAATGTAGATGACATGCAATCCGTTTGATCATCAAAAATAACTTATAATGGATATAAGAATGTGTTTTATCATCATCAACTCGACAATCTTTAGTATAAATACGAATCGGAACCGAAAGTCTTGTAAAACGACTTTTTCGTAGACTATCGATTCGGATTCGTACATGCATGTTTGAGATCTGTATTAGAGAGTATTTTTGACCATTTTTATTTTGGTTAAACTTTCTGGAATTTTTATTGCTTGAGTCTATGTTTAGCCGATTCATTTGCATGTTTCCGATTTATGCTTAAAGTTGACTATTTTGCCCTTTTTGATATAAAACGTGATTTTTGGAAAAGTAAAAGAGTAGAAATCTTTATTTCTAATATATAAACTTGCACCGAAAATTTGAGATCAGTTAGTGGTCCAGATTTTGAGTTATGGCCGATATCGTAAAACTATATCTTAAAGTTACATAAACGGCGCATTTCGCGTATAACCTATTTCAGGCCACGTTTTGATACAAAACTTTTTACCCACTGATGTTATATAATATTTTGGGATTTTTGATGATTTTTATTTAATTTTTGGCTCATCGTATCTTAGATCGCTTAGTCGATTCGGTTAATGCCGGTTTTGACCGTTTAAGCCATAAAATGAGTTTTATACATCCTTTTGACCCGAAACCTTTTTCCACTGATTTTATATGTTAAATAAATTATTTTGAGCATTCTGGAAATATAAAAATCTCAGCTTTCTTTTGAAAACCCGGAAACGGCCCTAGATCGCATTTTTAGCATTTCTAACGCATAGTAAGCGTTATACTCATTTTAAACATATAAAACTCATACCTACTGATGTAATTAGTATATTTTCATATAATAACAGTAAGTATAAATGTTTGAACTCAGATTTCCAGTTTTGGCAGTTTTAGCCCTTGTGAAATTACTAAAATACCCCTACGGTGCATAGTTTGATTTTTAAATGATAAGTTTGGTATATGGGTCATACCCTACTGTTATAATATGTTAAATGAAGTATATTTACTGTATAAACCAGAACCGAAACTCAGATTTCTAAATTGACTCTTTTATAATCTTTTAGATGACCAAAATGCCCTTCTAAGGCATAAATTGAGTTTGAAATTATTCGGGGCATAATAGAACATAACTTACTGATATTATAACATATTTAAAGCATATTATCTCAGGGAACTTGCGTTTGACTCTTTTGGCTACCCGTAACGCCCTTTTAGCATTCGGTTCGGTTTACGTAACTAGTTTGCGTAAATTGACCGAAACGGGTCAAACGTTATCATTTTTGTCTCAAAATCCAGAATGTATTTAGTATACCCATATTACACAAGTATTCAAACTTGTCGGGTCTAAATCACATTCTATCCGGTCTTTCGCTTAATCGTGCGCTTGTACCGTATCATCCTTAAAACTAACCGGTCAAAGCTTAAGCTTAAATAAAAGACCCGTTAGGAATCTAATAGGTTATTATAAACCTTTGTTCCAGATTAGGAGGCCCAGTAAAAGCTACCTACACTTACCATTTGTGATTCATACTTGCTCAGGTAAATACATTTTGACTTATTTTCCCTATACGGGCTTGGGGTACGGTATTTAAAATACCGCTTGATCGAGCGCACAAATCCTGCACCCTATGGGTGTACAGTCTTGAATAGTTTGTACGACTCGTTTAAACAGTCTTGTTCTTACTTTAGGCTTTGGGGGGTTATTGACTGTCACACCCCGATTTCCACGTGTCTCACCGGTGGGCCCGGTGGGGGATTACCGTGACGATGTTGGCAACAATATAGTCAAACCACACAATTATATAATGCACAGCGGAAGCATAAGATAAATATATAAATTTCAACCTCTGATCGTAATACCAAAATGTATTACAGGGGTTGAATATATCCACAGTGGATCGTAAGTAAACATAAAGTATTGTTCCATCAGATACTGCAATCAAGCTTGCGAGGCTTATCCCGACGCTAGGGAGCTAATACCAGCCAATTACGTTTAGGTACCTGCACTTAATCTTTTTGGGGAAAATACGTCAGTTTACACTGGTAAATACATTCAACTGACACATTTGAAAATGTTTATTAAAAATTGATTTGAATGCACAAGGCACAAACTCTTTTATAACTTGGGAAAATTCATAATGATCTTGTGAACGTTTTACATGTTCTTTTATGCGTTCAGTAGCCCGGGTCGTGCCGGGTTAAAGATTTATAGACACACCACGTTTGCGTAAAACCGTAGTATAAAAACCAACGGCTACGTCTTTTAATTTTAATGTCGACACTTTATACCGGGTGTACGCCTACACCGGGATGTCGATGGTCGTGGCCATTTCGTAAAATGATGCCGAGGATATCCGGGACAACGGTCATTAAACCCCCCAAAGGCTTATAAGCAACAAAACTGTTTAAATGAGCCGATCATATTTAATCAATTAACCACCTAAGCGATGGAATTATATAATGCTCAATCAAGCGGTATTAATATACCGTAACCCAAGCCCATATAGGGGAAATAAGTTAAAGTATTTACCTTTGCAAGTATAAATCCTTAATTTAGATCAAGTCACCGATAGCTTTTACTGGGGCTCCTAATCTAGAACGAAGGTTTTAATTAACCTCTTAGAATCCTAACGGTCCTTGTATTAGCCGTAGCTTAAACCGGTTGATTCCGATATATAGATATGGTTAATTCGCACGAAAAGGCGAAAACCGAGAATGGAGTATGATTTGGACCCAACAAGTTCAGTGACTTGTTTTATATGGGTTTATAGTTCATACTCTGGATTTTGGGGTTCAAATAATATAATTTGACCCATATCGGCTATTGCACGAAAACTAGTTCCATGGGCCGTACCGTGTGCGCAAATAGGCGAAACGGTTAACCATAAGTGTCCTACGCTTATTTCCTAAGTCAATGTGCCTTAAAAGTATTTTGGTATCAGTAGGATACCTTCCGTAATGCCCGTAACGAGTTTAAGTTAATATTATGCCCCGTAGGGGCTTTTCGGTCATTTTAAAGACTTTAAAAGGGCTTTTCGAGTTCTACAGGAAATCTGAGTTTCCCGAACAGCTTATAAAGCTTAAAATACTTTATTTATTATTTAAAACCAGTAGCAACTGGAATCGGGTCAAAAGACCTTGTAGAACTCCCGTTTTGGCCAAAAAGGGCATATTCGGTATTTACCGAACCGTAGCCATAACCGCAGGTTATGAGCAAGGTAAAAATTATTAAAAATCTTTAAAATTCCCAAAATATTATTTTACCACAGTGGGTAAAAGTTTTGGTGACGAAAACTTGGGTTAGATGGGCGTTATGCTAATTGCGCCGTTAATTACAAAACTTTCTTAAAAGTGCGCCTTTTAGCATAACTCTCATTCTAGGCCTCGGATTGACGTGAAACTTTAAGGACATGCTTATAATTTAACAAGCAAGGTTTTGGTCCGTTCACGTGTCCGAAATACTCGTTTTAATTTTAAAAGGCCGTTACGGTCAACTTTTAGGCGAATGACGGAAATACGTAAAAGACTCGGATAACACATGAACCGACCACAGAGGCGTATACCAACATGTGACCTGGTCCTAAGAGAGTCCTAAGGTATATTTATACCTCACTAAAACGGGTCAGAACTGAAGTCAAAGCAAAAGTCAAACTTATGCGACTTTCGGCTCCGAACCGGTTCAATATAGTAAATGATCGATTCAAACGAGCGCAAACAGGTTTATACACTTATTATCATGTTTTATGATTGTCAAAACAGGTTCCATAACATATACATTACAGATTATGCATAAATCGCTAAAATAGCTTTCTGTTGACTTTTTAACCGCACGTTTGACTCGACATTTGACATAGTTAGAGTGGTGATCAGGGGGAACCATTTTAGAGGTTTATTACCCACGTAAATACCAACTCATAACCACTTTTGATTCGTCATAAGACTGAACCATTACTGATTTATTGTAAAGTCAAACCGTAGTTACGACGGTTTGGTTTTTAGCTAAATACTAAGCAAATGTGGAACCACAAAGGTTGAATTACTTACAGAAGCTTAAGAGAAGACTTAAGAACACAGGGGAATGCTTTAGAGCTCTTGGAATGATCAGATGAGTGAGTTTTGAATGTGATGAATGTTGTGAGCACAATGGTGCTATTTATAGCCAAGAACAAGGCCTAAAATCATTACACAACATGCTACTACTGATCATGATGATGGGTAGGTGTCCCCTGAGTGATATGGGTCAATTGTAGGGTGCCCATGCCTCATTGATTGAGGTTTGATCGTTCAAATGGTCCAAAGGCCAAGTAGTTACAACAATTCTGCATCTGGGCACTTTACGCGACCCGCATGGGAGTTCCCATGCACTTTAACGCGGGTCGCCTAAAGTTTAAATATTAGGCGTGTTATTTAGGAGGCTCGCGGCCCGCTTACACTTAAGCCTAACCTTCACGCGGGTCGCGAGAAGTCTGTTTTTCAGATTTTTAAAATCTTTTGTCATGATTATCAGAATCCGGTAATTAATAACGAAATCTTTCGTAATGATTTACCTGACCTTTCGGTTTTGAAGGGGTAACTTTGCGGTTTGGCCCTCGGTTATTTACCGATAGGGGCCTCGTGTTATTTACCCGCATTATTAAGTCCCCGGTTTATTTATTAATTATATTGGAAAGCCTTAACTTTCACTGTTGACGCTTTTAACCCTTCTTCTACGAATTCGATCGTAACTTTCTCGTTTCATATCGAAACTTCGCGAAATTCATATATATTATTTTAGTGAGGGTATAATACCGTTACAAAGTCTTTGGAACGTTAAAGGGTCACTCAGAGGTATTATTAAACATGTTGACACAGTTAACCCCTGTAGTTTGTAATCTCTCACTTTCTTCCGCGTTTTGTTTTTGTACGATCTATAATTTATTCGTTTGAAGGTTTAAGCATTATTTAGGGATACTATACAGTATATTTACCCTTGTTGACATTTATAACCCTCGAATTTATATACTTTCAAGGTTTGTCAAAATTAGTCCTTTATTTATTATAGATGCCACGTGTAAACAAATGACACGTGTTAACACATCATTGGACACAAAAATTCGAGGTGTTACATCCTCACCCCCTTAAAATAAATCTCGACCCGAGATTTACTCAAATAAATAGGGGTATTTTTCTTTCATTGTAGCTTCGACTTCCCACGTATATTCAGGACCTCTACGAGCATCCCATTTGACTTTTACAATCGGTACGTGCTTTCTGCGAAGCTTCTTCACCTGTCGATCTTCAATCGACAAAGGTTTTTCTATAAATTTTAAGCTCTCATCTATATGCACATCTGTGTGTGGAATCACCAATGATTCATCGGCGAAGCACTTTTTGAGATTGCAGATGTGGAACACATTGTGAATTCCATTGAGCTCTTCAGGCAAGTTCAACTTATAGGCGACTGATCCGACCCGTTCAATGACCTCAAAAGGTCCTATGTATCTCGGACTCAGTTTGCCTTTCTTGCCGAAATGCATCACCCCCTTCCAGGGTGACACCTTAAGTAATACTTTTCACCCACTTCGAAGTGAAAATCCTTACGCTTTGGATCAGCGTAGCTCTTCTGCCTATCGCGGGCAGCCTTGAGACGTTCCCGGATCTGGACAATCTTGTCCGTCGTCTGGAAAACAATCTCTGGTCCCGATAATTGGACCTCCCCTACTTCCGCCCAACAAACAGGCGATCTGCATTTCCTACCATATAATGCCTCAAAAGGCGCAGCCTTTATGCTGGTGTGGTAGCTATTATTGTAGGAGAATTCGATCAGGGGTAGGTTTTTATCCCAGTTACCACCTAAATCGATCGCACATGCACGAAGCATGTCTTCTAGCGTTTGGATAGTACGCTCACTTTGACCGTCCGTCTGTGGATGGTAAGCCGTACTAAAGTTTAAACGCGTGCCCAAAGATTGCTGGAAACTTTTCCAGAAGTGAGATGTGTATCTAGTATCCCTGTCGGAGATAATAGACACAGGTATGCCGTGTAAGGCTACAATCTTATCAACATAAAGTTGGGCTAACATATCGGAGCTATATGTCTCCTTGATGGGTAGAAAATGAGCTGATTTAGTCAGCCTATCGACTATGACCCATATTGTATCGTTTCCTTTCCTGGTTTTGGGTAACTTGGTTATGAAGTCCATAGTTACACATTCCCACTTCCACTCGGGAAGTTCAGGCTGTTGTAGCAAGCCAGACGGCTTTTGGTGCTCGGCCTTGACTTGAGCACAAGTCAAACACTTTGCTACGTGGGCGGCTACAGACTTTTTCAAGCCTATCCACCAATAATTTGCCTTTAAGTCTTGGTACATTTTGTCAGCACCAGGATGGACTGAGTATTTGGAACTATGGGCTTCCTGGAGAACAACATCTCGTAGTCCTCCATAAATCGGAACCCATATACGTCCGTTTAGCCTAAGAATTCCATCCTTGCTAAGAGTCAACTGCTCCTCAGTTACTCCCAGCTTTTCATTAGGATAATTAGCTTCCAACACAGCCTCTCGCTGTGCAGCTAAAATCCTTTCAATTAAATTATTCTTAACCTCAATGCTCTTGGCATTGATTCGAATGGGTTTTACCCTTTCCTTCCTGCTCAAGGCATCGGCGACTACATTCGCCTTGCCGGGATGGTACCTGATTTCACAGTCATAATCATTCAGGGTTTCCATCCAACGGCGTTGCCTCATGTTCAACTCTTCTGGTTGAACAGGTGCTGGAGGCTTTTGTGATCAGAATAAATCACAAATTTAATACCATAAAGGTAATGTCTCCACAACTTTAGTGCAAATACAACGGCACCCAACTCCAAATCATGGGTGGTGTAATTCTTTTCATGCACCTTTAATTGCCTTGAAGCATAGGCAATCACCTTGCCCTTTTGCATAAGCACACACCCCATGCCCGTGTGTGATGCATCGCAGTAAACTACGAATTCATCTGTACCCTCAGGTAAGGTTAACACAGGTGCGTTGCTCAGCTTCTGCTTCAGTATTTCAAAGGACTCTTGCTGCTTTGGGCCCCAAATGTACTTTTCTTTCTTCTTGGTCAAAGAAGTCAAGGGCGCAGCAATCCTTGAAAAATTTTCAATAAATCTCCGGTAGTATCCTGCTAACCCCAGGAAGCTACGGATTTCGGTAGGCGTCTTTGGCTCTTGCCAGTTCATGACTGCCTCTACCTTAGCGGGATCCACTTGGATACCACGCTCACTCACAACGTGTCCTAAAAATTGAACCTCTCGTAGCCAGAATTCACATTTCGAGAATTTGGCGTAGAGTTTCTCACGCTGTAGTAATTCGAGAATGCAACGGAGGTGCTTCTCGTGGTCAGCTTGATTCTTGGAATAGATAAGGATATCGTCGATGAAGACTATGACGAATTTGTCCAAGTACGGCTTGCAAACGCGGTTCATGAGATCCATGAACGCAGCCGGTGCATTTGTGAGCCCAAAAGGCATCACTAGGAACTCGTAATGACCATAGCGAGTCCTAAATGCAGTCTTGTGTACATCTTCATCTCTGACCCTTAGTTGATGATAACCCGACCTTAAGTCGATCTTGGAGAAGTAGCTCGCTCCTTGCAGCTGATCGAACAGATCATCGATCCTTGGTAAAGGATATCTATTCTTTATGGTAACTTTATTCAGTTCTCTATAGTCAATGCACAACCGCATCGATCCGTCCTTCTTCTTTACAAATAGGACAGGAGCTCCCCAGGGAGATGAACTAGGTCTGATAAAACCTTTCGCCAGCAGTTCATCCAACTGGGTCCTCAGTTCTTTCATTTCCGTTGGAGCTAATCTGTAAGGTGCTCTGGCTATCGGAGCTGCTCCAGGAATGATGTCAATTCTGAACTCCACTTGTCTATCTGGTGGCAAACCAGGTAGTTCTTCAGGAAAAACCTCGGGGTATTCAGAAATGACAGGAAGATCCTCGATCTTCGGCTTTGGTTCTTCTATTATCACCTGAGCCATGTAAATTACACAGCCTCTGTTCAAACACCTTGAAGCTTTCAGCATAGATACGTCTTCGGGCAATCCGTAATGCGTATCCCCTCGAATGGTAAGAGATTCACCACTCGGAGTCTTTAAAACTATTTGCCTTTTGCCGCAAATGATTTGGGCCTGATTACGGGATAACCAGTCCATGCCTAGCACAATGTCAAAACCCGCAAGTTTGAAAGGAAGTAGAGATAAAGGAAAAGAATGGTTCCTAATGGACATTTCACATCCTTCTAGAACAGTAGAGACGGTTTCTATCGTGCCGTCTGCTAACTCTACTTCGTATTTCACGTCAAGGGTTTTGATTGGCATATTTAGTAGTTGGCAAAATTTCTGGTCTACAAAGGACTTATCAGCGCCAGAATCGAATAGTACTCTTGCAAATATATTATTTACGAGAAAAGTACCTGTAAGCACATTGTCGTCCTTAACCGCTTCCTTTGCATCCAAGCGGAAAAACTCTCGCATTTGATTTCTTAGTCTCCTCCGCCTTCTTGGCATACTTCGGGCAATTACTCTTTATATGCCCCTTTTCATTACAATTATAGCAGGTTGCATCCTTTATCTTTTTGCACTCCACTGTCTTATGATCCTTGGACTTGCATAGCCCACAGGATGGAGTCTTTTGTTGCGACTGTGAACCAGACGCAAACCTACACTTCCCGGAGTGAGGTTTCTTGCAGACCTTGCAGTGAGGTCTTCCATCAGCTTGCCCCTCCTTCTTTGCCTCCGACCCTCTCTTGCCCTCACCGTTTCCACGGTGCTTTTTCCCAGACTTTCGTGAGGTATCATCCTCACGTTTTCGCTTTTCGGCCTCCTTGCTCCTTTGTGCCCTCAGACGGACAGCATCAAGTGTAAGAGACAAGGAGAGGTCAGTAACTGACCTGAAGGTCGTCGGCCTAGAGGCCTTCACGCTGGCCTTGATCGCCGGCTCTAAGCCCCCAATGAATCGGGCAATCCTTCGAGGTTCTGGTGTCACAAGATATGGCACCAGGCGTGACATAGTGTTAAAACTTGTCAGATATGCTTGACAATCCAGGTTTGTCATCACCAGTGAGACAAAATCCGCCTCAATCTTCTCAACCTCGTGCTGAGGGCAGTAGTTTTCTTTTATGAGGGTAATAAACTCCCCCCATGACATTTTGTATAAGGCAGACTTACCTGAAGCCTGCACCAGAGCTCTCCACCACGCCAGGGCCTCGCCCTTGAATGACTGGGACACAAACTTAACCACGTCCCTCTCAGCGCACCCGCTGATGTCCACAATCGTGTCCATCTCGTCTAGCCAGGTGATACAGTCAACCGCACCTTTCTCCCCTGTAAATTCACGGGGCTTACATGATACAAAGTATTTGTAGGTGCAACCCTTAGCACTGGACGCATCAGTATATTCTCTATCGCGATGAACGCTGTGCTCAGTAGACGAATGTTTGTCGTCATCTTTCTTGGGTTCAGAGGGTGGTTTGGAGTGTGTCTTTGGTTTAGAGGGTGGTTTTGACACAGTTCTGCCTTGAGACTCAGTATGTTGACGATCAATAGCTGCCTGAACAGCATTGTCAATCAGAGCCTTCAGTTGTGCGCCTGTCAAATGCACTGACGCATTGTCATAGTCATCTTCATTTGTGTGGCTGTTCTCTCCATTGGGATCCGCCATTGTAACTTGATTCTGTTACAGAAGATAACAAAATTTTATTTAGAAGATTATTATATAATTGTCTTTTATGACAATTCGTCAACCATGGTACAGAGACCATATTTGGTTAACTTTTTATTTCATTAAATATTAGGATCTGAATATATCCTATTTTAACTATATAAATAGTATTGGCGGCATAAAGCCTAATCATGATGATGTTTTATAATGTTAGCCGAGATTTCAGAGAATCAACGGCATAGAGAGTTGAACCGTAGTTCTTTTATCTCTATCTGACAGGGAGTCATAGACCACCACTGTCTTTTGTCTTTATAAGACAATTATTATGGCCCATAGGCACTACACCTCTAATGGATGTTTTAGTATGGTTGGCCCGTAGGCACTACATCTCATACGGATGTTTTTTTTATAATACTAGCCCGTAGGCACTACATCACTAATGGATGTTTTAATAATATTGGCCCGTAGGCACTACATCACTAATGGATGTTTTAATAATATTGGCCCGTAGGCACTACATCACTAATGGATGTTTTAATATGTTGGCCCGTAGGCAATGCATCACTAATGGATGTCTTTATAATACTGGCCCGTAGGCACTACATCACTAATGGATGTTTTAATAATACTGGCCCGTAGGCACCGCATCACTAATGGATGTCTTTATAATATTGGCCCGTAGGCACTGCATCACTAATGGATGTCTTTATAATTTTTGGTCACCTTTATTGGTGATTTAACCCGCGATTTATAAATCATTTAGTTGGGTTTTGAAATCCTTAAGGGATTATTGTATAAGAATGACATGCGTGATTATAACGAATCACATCTGCCATGAATGTTAACATGCGTACAGAGGTTAACAGGGAATCAGAATCTTTTCAGTTAGGTCGTACCATCTTGACTAGATCTTAAAAGACCCCAAGCTAGGTTTCACCTTTTAAGATTCTTTATTTAGGCAGATCAATATAAAAGGAATGGTTTTGATTTATTTTTATATATATTAAAACAAAACTCATAACATACATTCCAAAATCTCAAATACAGTTACATATTGCCCTAAACGGGTCTTTCAAATAGTACATACCTCCAGAGAGGTTTTAAAATAAGTGACAAGTCCACGCAGGGACTAATATAAGATAGGTGTCCATGCAAGGACTAAAGATAAGTCCACGTAGGGACTGAAATACGATAAGTTGTCCACACAGGGACTTATTTTAAAGTAGAAATTACAGTAGTACAACTATTAAGGGCTAATGGTCACGTTTCTTCTTTTTGCCCTTTAGTAGGTTCGCCAAGCCCTTGAGAAATCCTCGGTGGCTTTTCTTCTCTTCCTCGAACTCTCTCTCCACACGATCTAGTCGATGGAGTATTTCTTCCTGTTCAGGAGGAGAGAAACGTGGTTGTGGCGCTTGATGCGGAACTGGAGGTCTGGGAGGTATTGGATACCCATGAGCTGAGTAGTCCGGTGGTCCCATGTTTCCATGTGCTCCGTCAGGGTAGCGCGCATTATATCTTGCCGACACCACATATGGGTCGCGCTCATAGCCGTAGTTGTATTGGGGTTGTGATGGTTCAAACGGGTTGTAAGCCGTTGGACCTGTGTAAGCTGGTATGGGCTGGTCATACCCAAATGGTGGCGAATTTCGTGCAGCAGGTGCGGAGTTCGCTTCTTGTATAGGACTTGAAGGTCCTTCTTCTTGTAGCGGCGGATAGTGGCTACTACTAGAGTGTCGAGGAGTGCTGAAGTGGATACCCCCTCCTCCTCGTGTAGACATACGAGCATTTGTCCTCCTACGCCTCGGCGGATCAGGTATTACTGGTTGTGCCTGTGGCGGAGGTGGTGGCGTAACTGCCTCATAGCGTGAATCCTCAGAGGGATCCTGTGGATGTCTCGGTTGTTGAGATGTCTGTCGAGATGGTGTGTAGTACCACTCATGTCGGTCAAACATCGTTTGGAAACTGTCAGGTCCTTGATAGGGCGTTCCATGGAAGGATGACCCATCAGAAACTTCTATCGGATGCGTGGGCGTACCACGAGCTGGTTCAGTTGGATCCTCATCTTCCTCCATGGGATCTTCCGAAAAGTGGTCTTGTGGCCCTAGTGGAACAAAACCTGAAGGTTCCTGTATGTAGTCAGCCGGATTGAACTGACCTATGTAGTAGGGAGTAGGGTCGTCATAATTCCGGTGCGAAACCGAACGTTGTAGAGGTATGAAGGAAGGTTGTGGGTTATTGGGATCATTTTCTGAATCTGGCCCAAAGGAGTGCCGGTAGGATGGCGTCGAGCTGTGCGAAGTGGAATGCCTCGCGGGTTCGTAAAGATCTCTTCGTCGTTGTGGCTCTTCGCTCCTTGTCATCGAAGGATGTCTTGTACCAGATGGTCCAGCTTCGGTATCGTGATGTGTCACGATTTCTCCTCGGCCTCTTCGTCCCCTTCCTCTTCCTCGGAATATAACAGGTGGCATTTTCCTGCTCCAAAACTCATTAAAAATCGAAATGAAAGTAAAGACAAAAAGGAGTATTAATCCGAATTTGTCCTAAGTTCTTGTCTAAACTCAAGTATGTGCAATTGTGTCATTGAGATTAAACACAATAGGATAGTGTTTAATTCACTCAATGTTGGCTCTGATACCAACCTGTCACACCCCTATTTCCACGTGTCTCACCGGTGGGCCCGGTGGGGGATTACCGTGACGATGTTGGCAACAATATAGTTAAACCACACAATTATATAATGCACAGCGGAAGCATAAGATAAATATATATTTCAACCTCTGGTGATCATATCAATGTATTACAGAAGTTGAATATCCACAGTGGATCGTAAATAAAGATAAAGTATTGTTCCATCAGATACTGCAATCAAGCTTGCGAGACTTATCACGACGCTAGGGAGCTAATACCAGCCAATTTACGTTAGGTACCTGCACTTAATCTTTTGGGGAAAATACGTCAGTTTACACTGGTAAATACATTCAACTGACACATTTGAAAATGTTTATTAAAATTGATTTGAATGCACAAGGCACAAACTCTTTTATAACTTGGGAAAATTCATAATGATCTTGTGAACGTTTTACATGTTCTTTTATGCGTTCAGTAGCCCGGGTCGTGCCGGGTTAAAGATTTATAGACACACCACGTTTGCGTAAAACCGTAGTATAAAAACCAACGGCTACGTCTTTTAATTTTTAATGTCGACACTTTATACCGGGTGTACGCCTACACCGGGATGTCGATGGTCGTGGCCATTTCGTAAAATGATGCCAAGGATATCCGGGACAACGGTCATTAAACCCCCCAAAGGCTTATAAGCAACAAAACTGTTTAAATGAGCCGATCATATTTAATCAATTAACCACCTAAGCGATGGAATTATATAATGCTCAATCAAGCGGTATTAATATACCGTAACCCAAGCCCATATAGGGGAAATAAGTTAAAGTATTTACCTTTGCAAGTATAAATCCTTAATTTAGATCAAGTCACCGATAGCTTTTACTGGGGCTCCTAATCTGGAACGAAGGTTTTAATTAACCTCTTAGAATCCTAACGGTCCTTATATTAGCCGTAGCTTAAACCGGTTGATTCCGATACATAGTTATGGTTAATTCGCACGAAAAGGCGAAAACCGAGAATGGAGTATAATTTGGACCCAACAAGTTCAGAGACTTGTTTTATATGGGTTTATAGTTCGTACTCTGGATTTTGGGGTTCAAATAATATAATTTGACCCATATCGGCTATTGCACGAAAACTAGTTCCATGAGCCGTACCGTGTGCGCAAATAGGCGAAACGGTTAACTATGAGAGTCGTACGCTTATTTCCTAAGTTAATATGCCTTAAATGTGTTGTGGTATCAGTAGGATACCTTCCGTGACGCCCGTAACGAGTTTAAGTTAATATTATGCCCCGTAGGGGCTTTTCGGTCATTTTAAAGACTTTAAAAGGGCTCTTCGAGTTCTACAGGAAATCTGAGTTTCCCGAACAGCTTATAAAGCTTAAAATACTTTATTTATTATTTAAAACCAGTAGCAACTGGAATCGGGTCAAAAGACCTTGTAGAACTCCCGTTTTGGCCCAAAAGGGCATATTCGGTATTTACCGAACCGTAGCCATAACCGCAGGTTATGAGCAAGGTAAAAATTATTAAAAATCTTTAAAATTCCCAAAATATTATTTTACCACAGTGGGTAAAAGTTTTGGTGACGAAAACTTGGGTTAGATGGGCGTTATGCTAATTGCGCCGTTAATTACAAACTTTCTTAAAAGTGTGCCTTTTAGCATAACTCTCATTCTAGACCTCGGATTGACGTGAAACTTTAAGGACATGCTTATAATTAAATAAGCAAGGTTTTGGTCCGTTCACGTGTCTGAAATACTCGTTTTAATTTTAAAAAGGCCGTTACGGTCAACTTTTAGGCGAATGACGGAAATACGTAAAAGACTCGGATAACTCATGAACCGACCACAGAGGTTTATACCAACATGTGACCTGGTCCTAAGAGAGTCCTAAGGTATATTTATACCTCACTAAAACGGGTCAGAACTGAAGTCAAAGCAAAAGTCAAACTTTTGCGACATTCGGCTCCGAACCGGTTCAATATAGCAAATGATCGATTCAAACGAGCGCAAACAAGTTTACATGCTTATTATCATGTTTTATGATTGTCAAAACAGGTTCCATAACATATACATTACAGATTATGCATAAATCGCTAAAATAGCTTTCTGTTGACTTTTTAACCGCACGTTTGACTCGACATTTGACATAGTTAGAGTGGTGATCAGGGGGAACCATTTTAGAGGTTTATTACCCACATAAATACCAACTCATAACCACTTTTGATTCGTCATAAGACTGAACCATTACTGATTTATTGTAAAGTCAAACCGTAGTTACGACGGTTTGGTTTTTAGCTAAATACTAAGCAAATGTGGAACCACAAAGGTTGAATTACTTACAGAAGCTTAAGAGAAGACTTAAGAACACAGGGGAATGCTTTAGAGCTCTTGGAATGATCAGATGAGTGAGTTTTGAATGTGATGAATGTTGTGAGCACAATGGTGCTATTTATAGCCAAGAACAAGGCCTAAAATCATTACACAACATGCTACTACTGATCATGATGATGGGTAGGTGTCCCCTGAGTGATATGGGTAAATTGTAGGGTGCCCATGCCTCATTGATTGAGGTTTGATCGTTCAAATGGTCCAAAGGCCAAGTAGTTACAACAATTCTGCATCTGGGCACTTTACGCGACCCGCATGGGAGTTCCCATGCACTTTAACGCGGGTCGCCTAAAGTTTAAATATTAGGCGTGTTATTTAGGAGGCTCGCGGCCCGCTTACACTTAAGCCTAACCTTCACGCGGGTCGCGAGAAGTCTGTTTTTCAGATTTTTAAAATCTTTTGTCATGATTATCAGAATCCGGTAATTAATAACGAAATCTTTCGTAATGATTTACCTGACCTTTCGGTTTTGAAGGGGTAACTTTGCGGTTTGGCCCTCGGTTATTTACCGATAGGGGCCTCGTGTTATTTACCCGCATTATTAAGTCCCCGGTTTATTTATTAATTATATTGGAAAGCCTTAACTTTCACTGTTGACGCTTTTAACCCTTCTTCTACGAATTCGATCGTAACTTTCTCGTTTCATATCGAAACTTCGCGAAATTCATATATATTATTTTAGTGAGTGTATAATACCGTTACAAAGTCTTTGGAACGTTAAAGGGTCACTCAGAGGTATTATTAAACATGTTGACACAGTTAACCCCTGTAGTTTGTAATCTCTCACTTTCTTTCGCGTTTTGTTTTTGTACGATCTAAAATTTATTCGTTTGAAGGTTTAAGCATTATTTAGGGATACTATACAGTATATTTACCCTTGTTGACATTTATAACCCTCGAATTTATATACTTTCAAGGTTTGTCAAAATTAGTCCTTTATTTATTATAGATGCCACGTGTAAACAAATGACACGTGTTAACACATCATTGGACACAAAAATTCGAGGTGTTACATCTAGCTACGCAAATGGTAGCTACGGAAGAGCCACGACTAAGTCATCACACAGATGAGCGAAGCTACTTCAAGGAAAACTGATTCCCATTGAAGCGTGAAGGAAAGTGGCTACAAAACAAGTGCGAACGAGATTTCCAATCATCTAGATAGATCTCGTCGAGCAACAAGCGAACGAATAGTGGTAACAAGTCTGCTTATGACTTTGTTTACCCGCTTGTGAGCTGGATAGAATAAACAATGGCGGGCATAACCATGCCTATGACCATGTTTATTTGACCATTATCTAGATTCAAATTGTTCAACCAAACACGGCCAACAATGACGCAAGTACCCCGCATTGTTCGACCAAACATGGGCAACAATGCAAAGGAACGAGGTAACCGCAAAGGACGTGCGGTTACTTGAGAGCTAATTGGAAGAACATGAACACCCCACAAAGTAGGGATCATCATTACATGTCCAATTGCTGAACATAGAGCATGAGCAAAGCAACTCAGAGCATTGCATCAGCTACCGCAAAGATTACAACTAGAGTTGCGGCTGCGGATATCTTCCGTCACCGTTACAAAGGTTGGTTCGAAGCCTACTCTTTTCTTCATTCACCACCTCAAAGGTTGGTTCGAAGTTTGTGGACATCTTCAGCCACGATCTTAGAGGTTGGTTCGACACACCAACAGGTGGCACCCAACCCTGATGACATCAGAAACAGGTAGCCCATGCTACCAGATCAAAACCCTAGGCTGAGAATTTCGCATCAGACGAAACTTGCTCACCGGTACGGAAGAGGCGTCACACGACTCTACCAGATCCCCGGCTTGATTTTCTAGAAGCAGGAGCCATCTACATGGCCTAGAATCTTCTACAACATACGCACTACCTTCTAGACACCATAGTCCAGTACTCCTCCCACATGCAACTTGCATACGGAAACAACACTAGACTGGGGGGACTTGAAGGGGTATGGTCCCAGATCTCGCGTCAGCATAACCGCGAGTGACCATTACCCTTATCAAAACCCCCACTAGCTAAAGACTTATATGTGTCAGTGCGGGCACGCACGAACACAGAGGTCGAATCCAATCTGCCCAATGATGGAAGAGGACTTACCTGGAATATGAGAACGGTATAACAATGCGGCATGGCACCGCATCTAGTGTATGAAAACGGTGTACGCATAGCGATGCGGCCTAGCACCGCATCCTGTGAACACTTCTATCAATACAAGGGATCTGGATAACAGCAAAGTCACCACAAGTGGCGATGCGGCCTGGCACCGCATCCTACAGTCTTTGCCAGAAGGACAACGCGGGAACAACGACAGTTACCGCAGGTAGCGATGCGGCGCGACACCGCATCCTGCCCACGAGGCAAGTGGGACTGACACCACAGTGCAAGTGGCACCAATGACAGTCGCCTGTCAGGCCATACGTAAGCGATAGACTGACACTGCAGTAGGACGTGGCTTCACCTCCACGACTGACAAGCATGACACACCTGCATAAGGGCTGCACGTCGTCAGTCTGTCCATTCAACTCCTCCTTCACTCCTCGGCTATAAATACCGACCCCAAACCAGGTTTGAGGCATCTCTTCACAACTCTCTCACTACTACTACGATCACACTTTGCTTCCCAAGCAAATTACTGATTCTCACGCCGGAGAGGGGTAACAAGGAGCACCCCCCCCCCCACCCTATCCTCCTTGTTACGAGTCACGGCTTGTTTCCTTGTGCAGGAGATCAACCGGCGGACGATCCGGCCAGCGATCCTCGAGAGGAAAGGATTAACCGTTCTTGACGAGACCAATGTGTTAACCCTGCCCGGTTAACCATTGTTTCATCATAGGCTAACGTAACTAATTTACCATTTGATATATTTACATGTTTTGAAAGCTCAAAAAGACTAAAAAAACAAATAATAACTATATGATTACATTTATTGTACATAACAACAGTTACTTGCGTAAGATGATGATGGTACCATCAACAATTACTTTCATCACCTAACAGTATTATAGATTATCTTTCCATCCTTCCAAATTTGGCCCCTCAAGTATGATTTTTAAGTTAAAGTTTTAGCGTGCATCTTAACTAGGTTCATCCTCCTAGTTACTATTTGTAGTATTTTAACAAATATTCATCCTCTAATTTTATACTACATAAATACACATTTAAAAATGTACATAAATAAATTTGGGGTGTTACAAGCTCGAGTCCAGTCAAGCTCAGGCTCGGCCCGGCTCGTTTACACCCCTATACCCCACTTTAAATTCTTTACATTTCTCAATGGGTGTCGTTTTCATTCTTGTTGGGTTAATCCCAAGCCCAGAAATATTAATTAGTTAGTCAAGCTTCAATAACAATTTATTAAAAATCAGTTTTGAAAGAAAAAGATAATAAGACAAAATAGTTAGTAGTTAAGATTATAAATAAAATAAAAAGAAAGAAATAATAAAATAAAGAGTACAGATATATGAATGAGGAATGAAATGTGAAAGGCATTTTAGAATGAGAGTTAAATTTAGAAAACTTTAGTTAAATTATGGGACCGGAGATGAGAGCTTCTTGTGAATGCTCTAAGGTGAGATAGTTTGAGCCCACCGTAAATGATATCTCAACAAGTCATGTGAAATAAAGAAATATATAAACAAGAACATAAAAGAATTAAAATTTGCTTTTATCAGATGAATTTATTAAACAAGTATTTATAAGCTAAAAAATAACAATCCTAAAAGTATCACAAGGTGTTTAACATTTTAACTCACTAAAAAATATGAAAAATAAAGAAAAAGGCTCAAGCTCACTATAAAATGGCTGGCATGACATATGACAAATTAAAGCTATTAAAAATGAGTGTAAAACTCTTATAAACAGATTGTCCTAAGCTGCTGCAGAAATACACAAAAACATAGACCACATGCACCATGCCTTCCTTACATACCACCTCAAGCTGCCACCTGGATCGGCCCGTTTGACCTGAACCCGCTGCCCTTGCCACGGCTTCCCCTTCCACGCCCACGCCCTGCAAAACTCATCAAGATAACATGCTCAGGTCAAAACATTGGGTCAAATTGGCCCGACCCATAAACACGTTTTTTGTTCCTTTTTAGAGTGACTTGCATTTTGAGTCCATGTGGTTTGTCCAAAGTTACGGCAGGAGTCCTTAAGTTTGAAACAATACAATAAAAATCCTAGCTTTTGAAACTATGCGCGTGTCAAGCCCATTTTAAAGGGTGTTAAATTTTTAAGAAAATGACTATTTTACCCCTGTTTGCACCATCTAAACAAATTACAGAAAAATGCAACCCAAATCAACCCATTCTATTAGTAAATAAGTTGATACTCTGAACTCAATAACAATGGCATGGAAGTACCTTCGAAGTTCGAATAGGGTGCAACCTCGATATGAAATGTTACACTTAGCAGTTTTTATAATGTTATAAGGTGAGAATGTAGCAGTACCTCTCTCCTGTTGCATGGTGTATGTTGATTATATCCTCCATCATACCGATCATCCGCATAAGCACCATTAGTCTCGTAACCTCCCCTTACACGGCCTCTGAAATTATGGCCTCGTCCTCGGCCCCTATCCCTTGTGAAGTCACGTGGTGCATCCCACCCTGCATCCTCATATTCTCCTGTTGGATAACCAATTAACCATTCCATGTGAATATACCATAATCAAGAAGAAACCGCAAATTGAACTCGAAGAGTACTAGAGGTGGGAATTTCATATAGAGGACACCGATAGTCCCATTGTCCCTATGGTTTTCCAAAATTTTGGATTTGGTCCCTAGCTTTCCAAAGGTACATGGATGGTCTCGGTGGTTTGCACTTTGTAACGCACTTGGTCCCCAACTTTTGCCAAAAGTACACAAATAGTCCCTGTGGTTTGCATTTTGTAACGCATTTAGTCCATAACTTGGACCTCCTGTCAGATTAGTTGGTTGGAGACTAAACATGTTACAAAGTGCAAACCACATGGACCATCCATGTACTTTTGAAAAGGTAGGGACCAAATCCAAAATTTTGAAAAACCACAGGGACTATCCGTGTCTTTAGTAAACAAGTTGAAACTCCCAAACTCAATACCAATGACATGAAAGTGTCTTCATATCTAACAGGTCAATGGGTAGAAACTAGAAATCATACATATAGTTGACTAAATAGAAAAGTGTTGAGAGTAACATAAAGTATATTGTTAATGCATACAAACTACTAAATCGATTCATTAAAAAAGGATTAATATTGAAATAACATATATTTCATAGTTATATTTAGTACATTATTTAAAAAAAAAATATGTTCTAAAACTAGATAAAAAAAATCCAGGTCAGACTACTTAAAGTCTGGTTATGCAACACGGTTTACACAAGACCATAATTAAAGTCAACTAGTCTTAAGCCACGTGCGTTGGGACGGGGGCGTAAAACTGTACCAAGTAGCACCAACGTCATCTGACCGCTATCACCGAAACATGACTAAGCGAATAAAAGCAGTTGTTTAGGGTTAAACATGTCATTACCAATGATGTGGTGTCAAAGGAGAAAAAATAGGGTAAATAATGAAAACTAAAAAAACTTTATTAAAGTTGAGGGGCTAAATATGTCATTATCAAAGTTGAGAGGCCAAAGAAGAAAAGTTTGTAAAAGTACAAATAGTTAAGCGTGTGTGAAGGGGTATGGTCTCAAATCTCACACCATGCTTGGCCGCGAGTGACCATCACCCAACTCAATACCCCTATCGATAAGGATTCGTCTGTGTTCGTGCGGGCACACCCAAACCCAGTTTGCTTTCCCACTCGGGATAAGATGAGAAGACTCGTGTTTTCATCACAACAAGTGATGTGGTAGCCACTGCGGTTACTGCACATGGCGATGCAGTCCAGACCCGCATCCTATTGTCAACACAAGTGGAACTGACACTTTGACTTAAGTGTCCAAACCAGTAAGTGGCCTGTCCGGGTACTGACAGTGGTCAGCTGCCCAGCCCAAACTAAGAGAACTATGAAATAGTGAACCCAAACTAGAGAACTAAAATTTTCTCAAGAACCCATTCCTTCATGAACTAATCTTTAGCAAACATAACTCCCCGAACTATCACCATGAACTATTATTGTGAACAGCAAACTTGCCGTGGAGTTTGATCCACGCTAACTGGTGGTTTGCTATTAATTTAATGGTTTTGTAAATAATTAGATAAAATTATTATTATTTTTTACAAATTTAGATAGCTTAACTTGAATGAGTTTTTGATGTTTCACTTCTGTCCACGAGTGATGTTAGGATCTCAGTTTGATACTTGCAAATAAATACTAATAGAGAACAATAAAATTCATAAGTAGGAAGATATTATCAACAATTGTTTTTCATTAATTCAAATGATTCAAATCATCATCATCATCATACTCGGTAAATCCCACCAATAAGCAAAGATAAGATAGGGTCTGAGGAGGGTAAGATGTAGACAGCCTTACCTCTACCCGGTAGGAATAGAGAGACTGCTTCCAGTGAGACCCCCGGCTCGATGGTAGTTTTGTATCAAGCCTTGGACATAAGGCACATAACACTCGGCAATTAAGACAAAGGTCAATTAGTGCATGTACTCCCTTGTCTTTCGGCTATCAACGTCACCGCATGATGCATGATTAACCATCCCCCTCTTTTAACATTTTTTCACGAAATTAGTAAAATAACGTAAAAATTAGAGCACTTTCACTTTTGCCCCCGAGCACCCACACATATATACATTATATGCGCATACCGCAAGCGGGGCGTAAATATATATGTATGTATATTTTACATATTTTACATAATAATTCTACAATCCTCCCTCAGCCTGATCACTCACAAACATAAAATATATATGTATGTATAAGTATGAGAAAGATATAGCTCGTGGGCTGAAAGATGTAGTACCTTAGAAGCTTGTGAACTCAACAAGTTAGGTCAGCAGTTTAGTGGATTGTGTTATAGAGAGAGAATGTGATTCTAAAGAGAGAGTTATATTGTAGATGGAGAGAGTAAATGGTTGGTGTTAACCCTTTATTTGTAGATAGAAGAATCCTAACCCATTAAGAGTGAGAGCCTCCGGGCACCCACGTCATTACTACCATACTCTTAAAGACATTTTAGGGTAGAGTAAACTGCTAAAATCATCCCTAAGGTTTGACTCAAATTGCTAGATCAGTCCAAAATCAACTTTTTTTTTGCTAAAACAGTGCTTGAGCCTAGTTTCTATTGCTATTTCAGTCCAATAAATTAACACCGTTAGAACCTCCGTTAATGAATGGGTAAAACTGCTAAATTCGTCCCTGAGGTTTGATTCAAGTTGCTAGATCAGTCCAAAATCAAGTTTTTTGAATTTGTTAATTATAAACTTATTTAGGTATATAATTTTTCTAGACTTGCATTAATTTTTTGAATTTGTTAATTATAAACTTATGTAGATTATAAACTTATTTAGGTATATAATTTTTCTAGACTTGCATTAATTTTTTGAATTTGTTAATTATAAACTTATGTAGATTATAAACTTATTTAGGTATATAAATCATTAATATCACAAGATTATAAATTTATTTAAGGCGGGTCCAGTTATATTTATGTTCGTTGAATAAATCATTAATATCACAAGAGAAAAAAATGGTAAATGACAGGTTCTTAATGCATCAATACTTGTACCAAATGCATTATATATTTTCTTAAATGTCTTAAAATTTAAGATAAATTACAAGTCTACCCTAAATATATAATTTAAATTTGTGTTTAGTTATAAAAATATAAACAGAATGTAGCTCTTTTGGAGAGCGCAATTTTATTTGACCTGTGTTAACACTGGTTTGACCCGAACCCGTTTTGACTCAAACCAAAATAATCCTTTTTATGAGACTTGTTCTGGCACGACATGTTGTCCGACCTCACCTGAATGATAAGTATTATTAAATAAGAAACCACTTAATTAAGTAGAAAAAATGAATAAAAGAACTTTATAATACAAATATTAAATTAAAATAATTGATAAATATTAAACATTAAATATTAAGATTTAAATAAAAAAAATTAAAATTTTGTTAATTTCTTAATATTTAAATTTACATATAATGTTTGTATTTTTCATAACTAAATATTGTTTAAATTAACTGTTGTCTTATTTAAATCCTTAAATAAATACTAAATATTTACATGGTAACAGCAACAACATCAAAATAAAATCAGTATTTAAGTTGGGCCGGTTAAATTACGCTCTTCAAAAAAGCTACATTTATATTTTTAAAACTAATTTTATTTAAATTAAATTAAGTATTATCTTATTTAAATACTTAAGTATATAATTAGTAAACATTTAATGATAACAATAATAATAATAATAATAATCAAAATAACTAACAAATAATTTTTCAAAATAACTAACAAAAGGATTTTTTCTCTTGTGATATTAATGATTTATATACCTAAATAAGTTTATAATCTAAATAAGTTTATAATTAACAAATTCAAAAATTATGCAAATCTAGAAAAATTATATACCTAAATAAGTTTATAATATAAATAAGTTTATAATTAACAAATTCAAAAAATTAATGCAAGTCTAGAAAAATTATATACCTAAATAAGTTTATAATTAACAAATTCAAAAAACTTGATTTTGGACTGATCTAGCAACTTGAATCAAACCCCAGGGACGAATTTAGCAGTTTTACCCATTCATTAACGGAGGTTCTAACGGTGTTAATTTATTGGACTGAAATAGCAACAGAAACTAGGCTCAGAGACTGTTTTAGCAAAAAAAAGGTTGATTTTAGACTGATCTAGCAATTTGAGTCAAACCACATGGACGATTTTAGCAGTTTACTCTTTTAGGGTACTTTGGTTCTGAATTCATATCATGATCCATAACCTATAGTAATCTTTTGTTTACAAGATTCAATTATACACTCCACATGTTTGATGAAATATCTAGATGAATATTATGCACTATAATGGATATAAATTAAATGTGTAGATCATGTTTAAATACCATAATTAATTAATTTAGAAGCCATTACATGCAAGTAGAAATTTGTAGGTCAATTAGAAGACTTGTTCATATGTTATAAATGTTTATTCATATACAGCGACACCGAAAACCTGAGCACAAACATAGTTTTAAACAAAAGGCAACAAGATGAAGACGAGTCCATCAGAAGACACTCAACGGATACCGTCGTTGTTTGTTAGTAAGGGGGTCAATGATTTTTCTCCATCCATCGTAGTCGATTGCATCATCACTGACGGGTAGCAAAAAGCCGTTAACAAAGAAAAATGGCGTGCCATACACCCCTCTTGAACAACCATACTGCAAAAACGAAACAAAACAAAACAATTCATGATACAAGACTACTAAAGATGTCGATATACAACTTAGAAAGCAAGGTGGGTTGATTTACCTTAAATGATACCCTAGTTTTGGTACCAGTCTTCGAGTCAGCAAATCCAGACTTAATGGCAGATTGCATGGAGTTCCCAAGAGCGTTTGATGCGAACCCTATAACTTGATCAAGAACGGCCTCTCTAGACATTTTTAAGGTTTGTGCATTGTAAAACCGCTCCTGTTTGTTTGTCAACAAACACACGATCAATGTAGAAACGTATTGAATTAGTCATGATTATAGAACATGTATGCTTAATTAAATAAAACGAAAATAAATGGCAAATTGTGTAATGTGCTATAATTGACAAAAATATTAAATGAAGATATGGGGTGTAACCTGATGCACAAAAAAAGCTTCCATCAAGTGGTATGTAGCTGAAGTATTTATCTCATTGACAACATGCAAAGCTCGGGAAGTAACAAAAGCGTTGTCATGGTATCTGCAACACAAAATTTATGGTAATTTGTCAATCGATAGGAACCAAACACAAAACTAGACGATAAAGCTATAGTAGGTAGATAACGATGCATTTCTCTCAATATTAGCGGAGTTAAGATTTGTAGTCTACTTTTTATATTTATTTTTATTCCACATGCGTTGTAAGGTTGTATCGCATAACATGATACCACACACTATGTTAACAAAACTACCAACACATGGACCACGTGCAATCCTACATATGCACCGACCACGTGTTGGGTTGCGGACCACTAATTTTCTTTTTAGTTACATCTACTACTCCATTCACTTTCTTTTATTTATGTGACAGCGATATACGAAGTGAAACCCTAATTTACTACTACACATAATCGAAGAAAAAAGTGATAAAAAAGATGTGGGTTTATGGTGTGTGGACCAGGTTTAGCTTGGTCTCCAAGCAAAGTAAACATTTAATCAAGAACAATCACTTTATATTTTATGAACCCACCAAATCCATCTGCTTTAAAAAGTTGCTTAGTATATTGTAATATAAGCTTTAATAGTTGTACCTTTGACAACTAACTTTCTTGTGTTGTTTACTTCTAAGCTTTACAAAAGTATCTTTAGAAGAAAGTTCAATATGGTACTTTAGAAGTGCAAGGTGAGTCAACCCATGTCATATGTGTTAACTCTTGATCGTCAAACATGAACTCTATGGCATAAACGAGGAACTAATACTTAGAAGCAAATTTAATAGACATAAATTAAAATTTAATAATATTAAATTATTTTCTTTCAAAATTTACAATAATAAATATTGAAAGATCAATAAAAAAAGTTAGATGACCCAGGTAAAATCGATGGGAAAAAGGTCACCACCGTCTGCGAACATAGATGACGCTCGGACCTGGTCTGCCACGAATACTCATTGCGACAAAACCCTGGGTCAACCCTGACCTTTTTATATAAAATCCTATTTGGTTTGCAACCAAGAGGGTGTTCGGGATTGTTTATTTTAAGCTCCTTATGACTTATTAACTTTTTGAAAAATTAAAAAGTTGTTTGGGATTGCTTAGGTTGTGGGAGGATAAATTAATAAGTTACAATGTCATGACTTATTAACTTAAAGTTATAAGAAGGTAAAATAAAATATCCCAAACACCCTCTAAGAGTTTCATCTAAGACTGGTGGGTGTGGGTGTGGGGGTGGGCGTGGGCAAGAAGCGTTTTTTTGGCCCTTTAACGCCAAGTGCTCCATCCTGGGTTGGCATTTTGTTGGGCGTTGCCCGATTGGCGTGACAATAGTGATGATAGTGCTTGACGTGGGGCGCTGACCTAGGTGATGTGTTCTTTGGGTGTGGACTGATAAAGCTCACACATGCCACGCGTCAATACCCCAACCAAGCCCTCTACACCCATAGTCTAAGAACTTTAAGAGTTACCGGTCTGATTTAGAAAAAAAAACTATCTCCAGTAATGAGAGAGAATTCTTACGGTAGTGGGAACGGGTGAACGATGAGAGAGACGAGGTCGGGACCGTAATGATCGATCGCTTGTTTAAGCGGCGGCCAGGCGTCTCTGCTATCGGGGCAGACTGGGTCGAAAAAAGCCTCGACCAACACGGTGTCCATGGACGCCGTGTGTTTCCCGTACACGAATCCATCGTACCTCGCTGGAACTATAGACTGC
Source organism: Helianthus annuus (assembly GCF_002127325.2). NCBI lineage: Eukaryota > Viridiplantae > Streptophyta > Magnoliopsida > Asterales > Asteraceae > Helianthus > Helianthus annuus. Next base: position 25,500,839 of record NC_035447.2, read on the forward strand.
GACCGGACTAAAACCGCCGTGAAGACTAAAAACAGCAGCAAAGTCACCGGAATTATGGTTTTTGACATGGTGGTGGTTGTTAGCGGTGGAGAGATGGGGACAAAGTGGTGATGATGTGTTGGAGTATATATATGCGTTGTACTTGTATATATTAACGCCCACGTGTTATTCCACTCAACTACCTAATTTTATTGATTTTGTGGGCGTCCTAGTAACGCACAAAAGTTATCTCAATCGATAAAATCGGATAAAAATACAAAAGTAGTTAGTTTTGGGATGTGACGTGAGCGGTCAATCTATGATTTATTCAGTAAAAATTCAATATAAGAGTTACGTGATTAAACATGTAGTTGACACGATTCCGTGTGACAACTGTAATTTGTTGGTAATTTTAGTGTTATCAACGGATTTTGGTGATATTGGATTAACTTGTCGACCAAGTTAATCTTATTAAATATTAAACGAGTTAGGAGATGCGGGAGTGCATGCTCGTTTTAATTTAATAAGGTTTAGCGTTTTATCGGTTTCTACTTTCAATTATATAAATATATTTTAATCATGGGCCTGATCATACACATGTTATCAATTTTATGTGTTGGGCTGAAAATGATATATGTTTGTTTTATTAAAACAATACACAACTATGATAATGAGTGGGCCACTGGTAATGGATCCATTGGTTTTGGCCTTTTGGGGTGTTTTGTTTCAAAACAAGAAATCCATAAGAATTGGTGGGGGGACGCACACTATCAGTAGAGAAAAAGAAAAAACGGTTTTCCTTGGTCGAAGATTACGAACAGAAAGGGTACGGGATTTGTACTTCTCATCAAAAATCAAATTCGTTCTTGACGACTCTTGGTCTTATCCGATCAAATCTTTGAGTGTACCATCAAATGTTTGATCTGAAAGTGTATCACGATTCCAAGAGAATCCAAGTCGTTTCAGTTTTATTTTCGGTGCCAATTCTCATCTTTAATCGGCTCTGCATATCGTGTAAGTTCTAACAAAGATCAAACATTTCGGTTACTTGTTTATTTTCTGAAATCTAACTGCGAATTGCATCCGTTTTTTTAAATGTATTTTCTGAATCTAATTGCCAATTGCACCCGATTATTTGAAACGGCAACAGATCTAAGTGATCTTGTGTTTTAAATCTTGAAATTGGGTTCATGTATTTGCGAACTTTTCAACAAAGGAAAAGAAAATTAATAATAATAATCTAGTGATCACATATTATAATATATGGTGTTTTGGCTTTTTGGTGGTGAATTTCACAATTACCTAGTAACTTGTAAGTGATGATACTTATTAAATCATCCGTGAGTTTGGTATGGGACTATATGTCGACCTTTAGCCTTCAGGATATAGACTTATCTATATGCGATTTTATAGAAAGAATTGGGTCTGGTTGATTTGTGAAGGGATTCACGGTTCGGCTAACTAGTACGAATTTGTTAGTTTTGAATTTCAATTAACAATTGAATTCGGGTTCTTGTGGATTTGCAAATTCCTAAATAAGAAATATTTGTATGGTGCTTTTCGGTCGTATTCAATCGAGACGAAAAGAAGAAGCTATTTCAGCGTTCATGGCTGAATCGGATAATAGTCGGTTGCGTGCTTTGATGGTTTAGTGATGACGGACAGCCTCGATTTTGTTTGAAATGTCGGCCTTGATCGGGGATGTTGTCAGTTAATCTTGGTTCGACTATAACTAGATAGGAAAAGATAAGAAAGTGATTGATGTCATGGTTTCTCTTCTGCTCGAAGGGAGGACACAGTGAGCCTCGCGGCTGGCACGACGGACATCGAAACCGGGTTCGACAACCCCACGAAAATCAATGACACAACAAGTGCCGGTTATTTCTTTTTCTCGCTGAATCGGACCTGCGCATGGGATCTTTCTCGCGTGATCGAGCATATACACATAGGCTTGCGTATATGTGTTCCTCATTCACTAAATACATGGCATGGACATAAGTTGTTTGGGTTTCTCTAAATGGGAGTCATCGATGGTTGCATATATATGTGTGTGTCTACATACAGATACATATCTTTTTGGTCTATATATAACCCATGGGATGAATCTGCATGTGCAGAGACATACTTCTATTTATCTATATCTCTCACACATATAAGATGTGTGTCTATGTGGTGCATGAGGACATACATGGGTGTACGTTGTGATCATTGAAGGTTCTTTTACACCACATATAAGTAGCGATTTGATATTTGGTCGTTTGGCACATGGGATTTTTGTGTTCTGTTTGGTAACCGAAGTGAAACCAAAAAATGACACCTTGTGTCGTAAATAACGAGCAGAAGAAAAACCCGTGGAGTGTTGTAATTAGCAAGAGGAAATCAAAGAAGGGAAACACGCGGTCTTACAATCATTGAGCGTTTAATGGGTTAT